>NW_009734807.1:152130-170643 GCF_000703405.1 Apaloderma vittatum | reverse complement strand
ACGGCATTCCTCATTTGTTCTTCCTAAGCAAATTCTTCAAAGGCACTTAATGGATACCATCCCCTCCATCAAAATTCACAGTATTCTGTGCAATTAATTCAGCCATATGCAGAGGTGTGTTCCTGCTAAGCATTTTTAATCATATATACACTAAGATTATATGCTCTAGGCTCCTTTTGAAGGGATATTTCCTCAAGGAAAGCTGGTAAAACTTTATGTAGTAATATTTGCAGTTGAGTCAACACAATACACTTCTCCTTTATTCTTATAAAGATTTTAAGTCTTTCATTTCAAAGGAGCCGGGGAAATGTGTATTCTGTGTTGCCCACGCAATTATAAACTGGAATTAAAACATGCTCAGTATCCACTTAGGTGTCAATATGGCCAAATAATTTCACATTACCTGGGATCTACACAAAATCAAGAGCACCAAAAGCTGATCAATTTTGCAAGTAAATCAAAAAGGCTGTTCCTCTATTTTATTTTTTATCTTAAATGTATCCAGAGTTTTATGGCTAAATACTAAAGCACTAGCAGTTGGTCATGCTTTAAGCTACTAGAAGAAAGTTAAGCTTCCACGTTGGCTAGCCGAGATATCAGCTATAAGCTGACAAGTAATTAAACCAGCATATCTATAACAACTGTCATCTCTTATTTCTGTGCAACTTGGATGTAAACCAAAGGCAAGAAAGCCAAAAAAAGACTTCACATTACTGGGCAACTGCTGAGCATAACAGTTTAGCAGACCTGGGCATTTAGAGGATTGTAGCAGAGATCAAAAGGGTCAGAGATCCCTTTACCAATTAACAGCAGGGAGAAGAACATCAAATAAGGTGTAAATTTTAGCTCTGCAGTTTTGAGTAAGCCAAGCATGAAATGCATTCTAATACTCTTGAGTAGCTGCAGCTTTGAGCCATCAGTGATGTCACTGGTGCACTAAAGGAAGCTTAATCGCACTTAGAGTGGCATGTAGCAATCCCGCTCAGCTAGGTGCTAAAGCCTGCTGCTTCTTGTCTCTTTTGATAACACATGGGAATTGCCAGCCCCGACGTGGCTCGAGAGAACAGAAAACACTCCATAAAAAAAGCAGGCTTTCTTTGGGGTCTTAGGCTTTTCCTGCTCCCGATCTTAAAGAGATAGCGACACGGTGCTTGTTTTCTCCCTTTAATTGTTTCAAATAAAGAAGGAAATAATTAATAAGGCCCAGTGTAAGTAATCAGCCTTTTGGGGCTTGAAGCGCTGTTTAATCCAACTTTATGCAAATCACCGTGGGGGGAAAGCTGTTCCTATAGACATAGCTCTTTCTTCTCTTTCTTTTCTCCTCACTGCCACTCTCCCTCCACCCTCCCACCCGCCCCCCTTTTTTAAGTACGACAAAAGAATGCCACTGAGCCTTTCTATGCATCCTCTTGACCAGTACACACTGCCCGGAATATGCAGTCTCCCATGATACTGCTGGGAAAGGCAGTGCAGGCCAAGAGATGTGCTGAACCAGGAGGAGATGCTCCTTTTTGCCCTAGAGCTGCAGCCAGGCAGGGGCTTCAGGTCGGCTGCGGCATGCTTCTGGTGCTACTGCTGCCAGCAAGGTGCTGCAGTGGCATCTGTGAAGGTGGAAGAAGGAAACATCATCGTCAACAACAGCAGCGTTAGCGAGAGAGATGGAATGGGCCGAAAGTCCTGCTCTGGCAAAATAGCTATGTGGTGTTTTTAGGCTGAGCTAAAGGTTGGAACCGATATGTTTAACCTATTTTTAAAGGGGCTTTGTGCGCATACTTATTGTTGCACAATGTCATGCCTGCTTTCTGACCGACAAGCACGTGAAACACAGTTTAAACAGAAGAAGAGAATAATTTATTTTTATTCTTTGTGAATTAAAATTACATCAATAATAATTCAAAGCACAATTCTTAAAGAAATAAATGTGGATATTATGTTATTCTTTTGTTTATTTCAGCTAACAAAAGATTACCATGGGGACAATTACAAATTCATGATATGGGTACATCCACAGAATACATTAGTGGCCCTGCTTCTGTGAGGAAATACTGTTGGAACATTTAAAATGGGTTAAGAAAAATTCCCACAATTTAAATATGCACTTTCATTTTACAGGTCTCAGCTATAATAGGTTCGAATTATGAAGGCTGTATCCCTAATGGAGTTCTATTAAATATGTCACACATGAACTTAACTCTTCTGCTTAGAAACTCATCCCAGAGCATCAAATACTTCATTTTACATACCCAAGTGTTCATAATTGCATGTACCTTATTTATTTAGGAAAAATCAGTGAAATCCCTTTCCCACTTTAGTTTCAAGAGTGCAAGTACTTGGTTTTCTAAACATTACGAATACAACTAGATCTGAGAGACATCATATCCACAACAAAGAGAAGCTAGTGACCAGCTCAGATACATTGTCTTTTGAACAACAAGTCAGTGCAGACAGAAGTAAATGACAGTTAATTACAAATTACATTCTGGTTGGGGCTGTGAAGGCCTCCTGGCTTGAATAATAATCAGGCCCTCGGGCACTCACCTGCCTGCAAACTAACATACGGAGACACAGGCTGGGGTGCTATACAAGTTTCAAAACAAGCTGCTAAACACAAAAGCTTATTGGATTACAGAGATTTAGGCAAAAGCATTCAGATTTCTGGCAGCAACTCTAGTACTAGGTTGAAGGGATTTCTAAAGGATGAATTGCCATTTACTGTAAATTTCTGAATACTGTTCCTAGCTTTTGGGGAAGGAACTAAGTCCTCTTACTTTCTAACATCAGAAAAGCTATCCTGTTACAAACATCCTTTAGGAAATATGATAGGAGAAGGTGTCTGTTACAAATTGGAGATCTAATCTCTTTCCAAATTAGAGAAATCACATTATTTCTTTCCTATTCTTGCCATTCAGCTAGTATCATACATGTTCTAAATATAGCCTATGTAAACGCGAACAAGTCAGGAAAAACATGTATTACACATGGTGGAAGAAGTACTTTAATCCAGCACCTATGACTGCTGAAATCTGGGCTGTTTACTGGTGTACGTTACTCTTTTTCTAATGTTTGATTTTAATCCCACATATTTGTAAAATATGACAATGTCGACATTTATCAACATCAGTATTAGTGCAGTGTAAAACCTTGGCTTTTGTAATTCACTAAAGCAATTTCTATTCATTTAGTTGAGCTAAGTGCTTATTGTTAAAGACAAAAGGCTCAACAGTTTGACATTGAGCTCATTATGTATGTTTAAAACATTCTGCAATTCAAGGCCACACCACTCGCAATAAGAAAGAAGCCGGTGGGTTCAGGGATTAAAATTCAGACCACACAGTTCTCTTCAATAACTTTCCATTTAAATCTGATTAAAACTTCAAAACAAAGCTACTTAGATGTATCAGCATACGTGGGTGTGTAAGTATGGGAGGGTATATATCTTTTGTGTTCTCAATATGCATATGCAAGCTTTTGGGTTTTTGTTTTTAAGTCAGTCAGCTTCCACATAGCTTCTGTAGATTTTCCTGTTTGTAGGTCATGTTTTTTGAAAGAATTTCTGGTTTTAAAACAGAAATAATTTAGTAAATTTTTGTACTCTATGTTTATTTGCAAAGGCAATATATACAGAATATATGCTATGCTTACACTCTTTGTGCGCATGTAGATGCACACATACTGGAATGAAAGTATAAACAAAATAGAATCTACAGTGGGATGGAAATTATGTTATATATTTCAGGCTAAGAGCATAGGCTGAAAAAAAAGGCTTGAATAATAAAAAAGATTATTGCAGTTACGTATGTGCCTGCATATGCTTCACCTCAACACCCTTCTCCACTCAATAACAAGTCAGAGACTACGATTTCCTTCTCTAAGCACAATTTCTCCAGCGAAACCTGCTTTCAGGATCAGAGTATAAGAAACAATTAGGCTGAGCTGTTGCCAGGCCGTTGTACACAGAGCAGAGCCCTCGTGCCACAAAAGCCTTATAATGCCCATGACAGGACGGAAGCAGCACTCGCGTGATGTTGGAGGACCAGCAAGTCTCTTGCACACTTGTTTGCTGAACACATTCACCTGGATCATCTTTATCTTTTACACAACTTCAGTAAAGAGCGATCTCAAATCTAAACCCTGCCTTTAGGGATAGGGTGGGAAAGGCACTATGGAGCAAAACTTTGTGTCTGGGAAGGCTGTGATGACAACTGTCTTGAATTCTTGGACAGCAGTTTTCAAGAGAAAAAGACGCTGCGCTCAGCATCCCTCTGCTGCAGCTGGGATTTCAGTACCCCTGTCCGAGCTGTATTTACTGCCTTTTCCCAAGCTCATCCCCTATAAGTTTTACAGAACCAGTTGGCATGGGGGAAAGGCTGCAGTATCGAGCACCACACAGAGAAGAGTTTGTGATGAGCTGAGAGCCAAGCAGCATTAGGACTCCTGTTGAAATTTTTATTGGCACTGCTCAGCTACTTGCAAAGCCCCCCTCCAAACATTTTCAAAGCCTTGCCATTTTCCAGTGCCTTACTCTCTTCCAGTGCTGTGTACCCTACAGAGAAGACGACTCAGGAAGCAATGCTAGCAGTTCAAAACCAAGCCTGTCTCTCTGATAAATCGTGAGGAATAAAGAGTTCAGGAAAATATTCAGTGTCCCTCTTAAAGTATTTTATTTTCGGGATTGGAAGAAATCAAGTGATGTAAAATATTAAATATGCATCTGTCCATTTTGAAAATAATTTTCAAAGGAATTTGTTTCCTATGGCCCGAAGCTACTATGTAAAATTAAAAACAGTCTTTTCCATCTTTGATTTAAACGATGTTTGTGAGAGCTACAACTTCAAAACCAGAGGGAAAAATAGCTTCACTCAACCAGAGTAAAGAAAAGGGACCACCTTATCGGCAGCAGAGTGATTTTGACTGTACTGACAATGACATGAGTAATCCATCATGTCATCGGCCCGGTGACGGATGTACCCTGCACCTCATCTGTGTTATGTGTGCAGAGAGGACTATGTAGCAAGCCAGGAGGCAAGTAACACTTAACCCCTGCAAGCTTCATGTTCCTGCTGTGCTTCAGACAACCTCTGTCATGTATGAAAAGCCTAAAGAATGACAGTAAATCTATACAGACCAGCACAATCTACCATCACGACAACTACACACCACCATAGCCTTATAACACTATTAAACTGTATCATCACAGACATGTAAGACAAGGCCTGTATTATGTGCTTTGCTGAGCCATTTAAAAGGTCTTTAGAAATGCATTGAATACATCTTTTGTCTTCAGTCATTCGATAAAAGGATATAGCTCATAAATACTAATTCCATATATAATAATTATTTTGGTCCAGCAGAAGCAGTACCTTATTCCAGAAATGGAATTGAATAGAATACTCAAAGGGAGCAACAAAAGTTAAACCTGGCCTCTCAAAAATGTTTCCTAAGATTATTTTCAATTGATAGTATTTTTAACAGAAAATTATAGTAAGTTCCTGATTAAAGACGTGAGCTACTGTCCCATAAATTTTAATTTATATTGTCATATGTGAAGAATATGTGGACCTCTAAGAATCTGAGATCCGTTATTTATTCAATTCTGAAATGTAATAAATATCTATACATTCCACCAGCACAACTGCCTTTCTATAGAATCTTCATAGTCATACTGTAACAATGAAATATTCCAGGATGGTAACCTTATGGAGTGATACACATGTGCTAACTGATAGTTCTCTGTCAAGTATATATGTTCTGGAAATATAACATGCCGTGGAACATACCATTCAAATTTTCACTGAGACAAGGAAAGGCAATATTAGTTAGCTCCTTTAAAAACAGGATCAATGGCTACATTTTCTCGGTTTTCAAAAATGGGCTTTTATAACCTTCTGTTTTCTCTTTCTGTTAACACACAACAAGCTTCTCCTGGGTTAAAAAGAAAAAAAAGGAAAATAGCTGGTTGAATAGTAATATCGTTAGTTCATGTATATGCAAAAAAAAGATCTTTTCACACCTTGATGAAATTAACATAAATTTAAATACTAATGAATTGGTAGAGACCACTGAAGAATACCAAGGACCATATTCAAACTGAGTTATATCCCTATAAAACAGATCTATTTTCTAGGGACATGTGACGTGAGTGTTATATGCCTTTATTGCACAATCTGCATAATACACAGTCCAAAACAATTTGCAGCTGGATAAAGAAAATTGACTTTTTACTAGTGGAACATCACATCTAAAGGATATTCTTTTCCTTCTTGGCTGAAATTACCATGTACTGCTGGAAGCCAAAAATCCAGTCAGAAAATACAAGGAAATGTGTGTTTGGAGCTATTCAGCATTTTGTCACTGGGGAAAGCGCAGTACAAATACATACAAGGCAGTAAGGGAGTGGAATGTAGGATGAAGAATCGTTGCATCTTTCAGTAAGTCCAAGAAGTTGCCAGGAGAAGGACTGTTCCCTCCTGGTCCCATACAATGTATGCATGAAACAACACAACAGGAGCCAGTGCAAAACAAATATGCATAGTGGCAGATGTCAGTGTGCACGTCTAAACAATTGTCATGCCCAGTGCTGTGGAATTTCCACACTGTTAGTGCTTTTTAATTCATCTTCTTATTGTGTACATGGTTTACTCTAGCTCAGCTCTGCTGAGGTCAGTCACAACCTTCAAAGCTAAAGTTTGTCTATATTTGTCCTTCTTTCCTGAATGGATCAAATCACACTCTTTTGTTGTTGTTTGATGACTTTCTTCTTCAGACAACCATTCCTTTATCTTTCTAGTTTGCTAGGTCTTGAGAACACTGGAGACCTGCTGGCAGGATGGTCCACAACCACCAACATCAGATTTCAGTAGGTATCAAGTAAATGCTATCCTTACCTTTGGCTGAGGGGTCAAAAGCTCTTGATTTTTATGGATGTAGAAGCAGAAGATAGTTCAGCCCTGTCTTTCTCCCCTAATATTTTCTTCTGGTTCTACAACAATGTATCAAATATATCATCCGAATTGAAGTAGTTTAAGAGTAAAATAAGAACAGAAATTAAAATAAGTTCTGCATGACAATATATTAAATGACTGTTTATAAAACTGCATATGTCTTGAGCAAAGCTATAAAATCCCATTCAAATGGGAATGTATTTGGTAGGAAAAGACTAGCCATTGAAAAATACATTTATTGATGAAATCCAGAGTTTTCTTAACTTTTAAAATAACTTCATACATTACTTTATTCTAGTGAGAACCAAAATCAGATAAAACAAAAGTAGCACCATTTAAAAAGTATAGTGTCCAGTTTTAACATATATTGATTATCTATGAAAACACATTTGAAAACTAGATTTGTCATCTATCGATCTGTCACCTCTTTACAAAAAAAAATATATTTGTTTCTTTATCCCCTGAAAAATCATGGGAATGTATTACTCTTTCAGAATATATTATTCTGTCTACCTGTGCATGTCAAGCCATGTCATCCTCAGGAGAAAACTTCCTAAAGGTATTTTCTTTGCCATGTACGGTGGGTCACAACAGATTTGCTAAGAGTGTGTATTGATCCAGCAGTTGAGTTTGTGTGAAATGATCTGCTGTACAAAAAAAATTATCTTCCATAAATTACAAATTTACTACTTAATTAATCTCTTTTTGCACAACAGCCAGTCCCTATTCCCTCTGTCCATGGACAACACAAGCCTGGGAGTCACGGCCAGCCCCAGAACTGGGATCAGGAACCTCTATGGGCATGAGAAATGCACAGCCAAAAAATCTTTCTGAAGAGGCTAATTGCAGTGAGCAGAGCAGATGGACCTGCCTATACAAATCTTCTTTAATGCCAAGTAGAACATTCAACTTTGCTTTCTCAACAGGATCAGGTATCTAGGACCAGAAATGTTCCTACAGGGCCACAGTATAATTTAAAGCAACCAAGCAAACAAACAAATGAACAAAAATATTACTCTTTCTCCTTAAAACTGCATGTCCAACTTTGTACCAACTCCTTGTATACACTGATAGCAGGATTGTTGTGGAAAACTTAAAAATAAAAACAAGATGTAAAAATAAATATTGAACAGTACATCGCAGAATAAAATCTACGAAAATCCTTGGGCTTCTTGGGGTCCAGTGTTTCTTATTGTAATTAAGGCAGTGTCATCTAACTATAAGTTTTATAACACATGAACTACATGTGAAAACAAACATGTTTTATACCTGTGAACTACAGCCTTTAGAAATGGCATAAGTAACTCCCAGTCCACCACAAACTCAATAGGTAGGCAGTGTGAGATGCAATCTCAACCATATCTCAGTTTGAGATGAGGCCTGGTAATCTTTTGAATTCTGCTCCCAGCCAGAAGAAAAATACAGAAGATTCAGGATTGCTCTAAAGAACACATAACAACCTATGCAAGCATAGATACAGGTCAGAAAGAAGGAAATATTTCCCACATATTTACACCTATACTGTTATTTTTTAAATTACCCTCATCTGGATGCTCTTGGGACTCCTATCTATCACTTACTCTAAAGTGAATCAATGCAACACATTGATTCAAGAGATTAGCAGTTAAAAGACTTAGTTTCACATCAGAGAGCTCTAAAGTTGTCACTGTTACAGTATCACCATTTAAAATCAAAACCAGCCATTTCTGCTGGTTGTGCTGACATCTTAGGACTGACAATATATGTCAATATATGAAAATAATCTACCATCTAGAACAACCAGGTTGTCTGAAAGAGCTACTGAAATAAACTTATACAGTAAATTTTGAGTAATATGACTTTAAAAAAAAATTCTGTGGCAGCATACTTGAAGAACTAATGTATGTTCTAGACACAAATCAATATGGAAACCTTCAGAAAGGTTTTCCTTTCTACTGACGAAATAAAGCCATCCACTTTAATGCAATTATTACAGACTGCAAAATTTCTCTTCCAGTCTCTTCACTGCATTGTTTTGATTCCTGTGGCAAGTGTTTGTAATTTCCTTCCCTCTTTTTTCCTTTAGACAGGAGAAGAAGGAGAACTAGATCAGTGTTTTTCTTACAGTTGTCTCTTGGAGAAGTGTAGAAATACATTATCCATGGAATATTACCCCTTGATGTGTGAACAACCCTCCATGGATCAGAGGTTATGTGTTCAGGTGACTAAAAGAGTGAGACTGCATCATAAACCACCAATTTTTGGAATGCTGTATGGAATACCTATCAATTTTTATAATACCAACATGGTAGATATTTTATAATATACACAAGGCAAGGCCACTTGAATGAGCAGGAAATTACTGGAGGAGAAAAATTAGTCAATCTCACATTGCCTTGTATTCGTGAGATGCCAGGAAAGTAAGCTTTAAGAAAAATATGGATTATTATCAGATGTATGATAAAATGATGAAAAGAGTAGTGGTAGCTTTACTGTATGTTTGTCAGAGCTAGCTAAAAGAGTGCATTTTCCAGTTTATGGACTGCCCTTTCCTTTCTTTTTCGCAGAAGACTGTGTGCCTTTATCATGAATAGCCCAGAAAACCTTTTTTTTCCAAATTCCATAAAGTACAGATTAAAAGGAGTTTAAGAGCAATGAATGAAGAAGTTTTCTGGGTCTACATTTTCCTTCTCAACCAGGAAATAAAAGTTCTTTCATTAAAAATTTTTGGTTCTAAAACGTTTTCCAGGTGGGATCCATGCTGAATGAATACTTAGATAGGTCTTTTCACCCCGCTGTTTCATCTAAAACCAATAAGCAGTTGCTTTAGGTCAGAGCTTTGATTTGGGCTTTCCCTGAACATTTTCACCATGAGAACGCCAGGGCTGATATGTGTTCTTAAATATTGCCCAAACCAGAAAACTCTCCTATATACTTAGTCACTTAAGAAAGAAAAAAATTAATACTAAATAGTACTGTTAACTATTTTTCTGTGAAAAGACATACGTTCATTTGGATATCATAATTTAAAAAAAAATAAAAATTAAAAGTGCCAAATAATATAGCACATGATTTAATTCAATACCTGATAACCTATATTTTTCTTCAGGGCTTAAAAGAAGGGGGGAAAAAAAAGATTTTCAAATATTTATAGAGTACCATGTATAGAAAAAGTGATACAAAAAGGTGGATGATGAAGAAGGATCATTAGAAAAGGTTAGTTTATTACTCAGTATCACTGTTGCCTTTCTCAAAACATCTCTTAAATAGCCAGACCATAACACCTGTGAAATGAGGAGTGCATTTGAGCATATTACAGGCTACTTATTTGCAGAAAACACTGGATAGTGATTACAAGTTTGCTTTACTGAGAAGTTCTTACCTTTCTTTTTTTATTTTTGTTCTTCTCCCAACTCACTGATTGTAATTTGCCACTGTAATATATTTCTTAACAGTTATAGTTTAATAAAAGTGAGGGTTCATCATTTATTTCTAGTACAGTTATCGCCTCTGTAATAAAAGAAAATCTGGTGCTCCTTTCAAAATCCACTGGTCAGTGACTAATGTTAACACTATATTTTTTTTCTTTCGGTGGCTATTTTCACATTAAGGTGAGGCATAATTTTTTAAATGAGGAAGCTGATTTATCATTTAAAAAGTAATTCTTCATAGGGGCACATTAGGTGATAAAAATCAATGACAAGGATAGTAAATTGCCTAGGAGGGTTCAAAACAGATTCAAGATAAAGGAGAGAGAGAGAGAAAGAGGGAGAGAGAGATTAAGTCAAGACAGCATCTAATGCTTTTGCCAAACACTTCAGCCTCACCCTATTTGACGTTGATCTAATAGTCGACCATTTAATTTCCAGGTCGCAGTGCCAATCTTTTGTCACCTCTGTTACCCCATATCAAACTTTCAGGAAACAAAACCCCTGAAAGCAGACAATCAATAATGAGATCAGCAGATTTTATCTTAAGAGAAACAGGACTTGCCTGCTTTGTTTGTGGAAGGTTGTTTCTCTGAATGCTTCAGCTGGGGCTGCTTGTCAGTAAGTGACTGTGATGTGCACAGCATGATTGAACGAGACTAGATAAAGTCACCAGAAAATGTGGCAGCGGAAAGCAAAACACGTAAACTCAAGGGTGAAAATGTACCACGCCATGTGTGGCCACACAGCTCTTATCATATGTACTATCCTAGCATGTCATCCCATATTATTATTACTGCCTTCTAGAAGTCTCGTAGATGGTCATATATTAAGTACATTTTTACCTTATGATTTGAAGATATCACAGGATTCCTAGGTTCCAAGATATAAAGAACCATTTGTTTCTCCTCACTAATGACTTTTTGTTGCTTTGAGCTGCTACATTGTTCATCAGGCATGTTGTAGACTAGTACGTTTGCTGTATAGTGGGCTTGGTTTTCTCAATTGTTTTTAAACTTATTTCTGAACAGAGCAGTAGAGAAGTGTGGAACACACTAGAAGATAAACGTAAACTTTTAAAACAAGATATTATGTATTGGGGCCCACTCTAGGAAATCTGTTCCGTGGGTTCATGATGTTGATATTTCATAACTAAACAAGTGTCTACTGTCAGTGCCTACTTTCATATCATATTTTGCAACTAGGGTAAATCCTCAATGAAACTAACATCATTTCCACCCCCCTTTCATCTCAGCAAGTTTGTTTTTGAAAAAAAAACTAAAAATACACAAGATTTAAAATAAAATTTCTGACAAACCTAAGTGCAACCAAAAGTAATGTCAATGTAGCGGAATACTAACTCTGTATATTGCTTTTTCTAGCTTTGCTCTTTTACCTTAAAGCTCTGTCAGTATGGTCCTAACATCCCTTTTCATAAGGCAGAGTAGGATAAATGGTCACTTTGCACCACATATTTTGATTTTTATTTCCATTACACTCAGCATGAAAATCATCATTAGCTAAAAATGTTAGTTTTCAAAAAATTTTTGGGTGAAAACTGAGTCCTTTGAAAAGGTAATGGCCAAGCTCATTTTTAGTCACAATGAGGTGCTCTTCAGTTATTTAGCTTAATTTGTTTTTGTGCAAAAGCAATAGAGATTTGAATGAGAATGAATAAATATTCAGCATATGTTCTGCACTTGTTTTTTTAGACTTCTACAAATAAAATAGTATGCCAGAAATGGCACTCTTGCTTTACTTCACAAAAAACAATGCATTTTTATCTTTTTTAAAAGTTATTTAATTTTTTAAAGAAACTCAGCTGAATGCAGTTTACAACTTTGGGGAGAGCACAACGGCTATTGTTAAAGCTTAAAAGATGGTACCTCAGTAGCATAATTAACACCTTCAAAGCCTGTGTTGAAGTGTAGGGCAGTTTAACTAAAAAATTACCTCTTTTTCATTCAAAAGGACACAGTATACAAATTTAGGAGACAGGGAAGAAAATGGATGCATCTAACAGATAGTTACTCTGCGGATCTCTATACTTAATTTCCTATGCTCTTAATTTCTACCTCTCTTCCGGATGATTTTCACTTCCAAGAAACTGAGCAGTTTGTTCCCAATCTTTAAAAATGTCTATTTCTAAGGAGAATGTGGTTACTCTGAGCTGAATGATGATTTAAAGAGGAATTTGTGCCCAGGGCATTGACCTTGGTGGCCTTTTCGTACATTACAATTCCAAAGGAAATCACAAAAGAAGATGGGCTTACTGTAGTTAATGAGATTCCTCACCAAAAACACTAATCTGGGTTAAAACTAAAAGAATGCTGATAAGGATATTACAGCTCATACTGAGAACAAGAAAGGTGCGCTGCTAAGATCAATTGTGGATGTTAGGAGGTAGTCTTCAATAGTGGCTTTTTTTTTTAAATATCTATCAAAATTGATGTTTGAGAAAAAGCCTTTTAGATGAGCAGCTGCTAAAATAGAATAAAACATAACATTTTTACTTTTTTATATTGTACCAGGTACAAATCAACCAATATTAGCAGAAGTTTAACATCACTTTAAAAGAAAGAGATTGACCTACTGAGAAAGTACATGAGTAAATGTGTAGCAATACACTGATTATTACTGTTTCCCCTCAGGCAAATACCTCTCTCTTAAGCATGTGCTTCACTGGAACATTTTGTTTTATTACCTTGTGAGATAAGTGGGGAAAAAAGCCTTTAGTACCTGGGGAATTAAAAAATTCAGACTTGTCATATCAGTGTCTGTTCTCAATTTCATGCAGGGCGCATAATTATAACCGTGTTTAAATTGAGCCCAGAAGAAAGATGGGTTCAAGTGCAAATTAATTTCAGATTATCACAACAAAGGCAATCAAATCTCAACAAGCTTGCCAGCAAAATACTTTGCAAAGGTCCCCAGGTCCCCTCCCACCCCCAACTTACAACAAAGACCTTTCAGCTCAAATTAAGCTAATGATCTAATACAACATTTCTGCCTACCTTTTTGGGTTTTATTATTTACTCAGATGTATGTATTAAGCTAGTGAAAAATGGAGGGGGAAGAGGAAGAAAAGGTGGCACAGAAAGGTCAGTGTTTAGTATCAGTAAAGTGATAAAATAAACAGTCAACAGCACTGACAAGGTCTGCATGTCGTCAAATTGTCTTATTCTGTGGAAACTATCAGAGTGAATTGACAGTGCTGAAAGAACTTGAAATTTATCTGAACCCCTTCTCATACAGACAGAATCCAAAACCAAATAGCATGGCTCACCTCCTCCACCTATCTATCAGCACAGCTTTTATATAAATCCAACATCTTACTCTATCCTATGGGAACGTGCTGGGGAATGAAGGGAATCAAGTGCTGAAAAAATTCAAGTCAAGCCTCATTACCTCCTCATTACCTTTGCAAAAGTGGAGTGAGAGAAAATTTTATCTAGGGAACAGAAGCTTGGGAATCTCATTCAGAGTTCTGTCTGGTTATTGCACAGCCAACCATGGAGCTCTGCCTCTGTGGGATTAAAGTTTTCTTCCCATTTCTCTATAGTAATGATCCACTCATTAAGGTTTTTAAGGTAAATTACCATCACTTATCATTATGCCAGTCACTAAGTAAGCTGCATTAAACAAGGAATGTCAGTCGTACCCTTTGCTTTTCTTTCTCCCCAGTTATCATGAGGAAATAAAGAAAATACATTTCACAGTTGGTTTTATAATTCTGTATTAATTATATTTTCCCACTTGTATTTGTTAGACCCTTAGGGCAGACATATTAGATAGAAATATAAATTACTTTGTAAAAAAAAAATATATATAAGTATATACATGCAGGTATGTAATTCTGTCTTCCTGAAAAAAGCTTGAAGCATGATTTCTTCTTTGCAATTTATTTTCATATTCACTTTGCTTCTATCTGAGGATTTTATGTACCACCTCACCATAGCATGTAAGAGTGATTCATCTTGCTACATTTAAGTTTGGTTGTTATAATGTGCTTTTTAATTATTCAACTAACCCTCTTTGTTTTAAATCACTTCTTTTGTCAGTTTATCCTTTATTATGCAAATTGTTGATGCAAAATAAAAATGCCCCACATTCACCTTATTTTGAGTTTTTCGTAATGCTCAATTCCTTGTTTCCTTGTTGCTTTTTTCTTGAAGTGTGTTTGTTTGTTTGTTTGTTGTCCTTTTAGACTCAGCATTTCTAGGCAAATTTTTATGGGCATTTTAAAATTCAAAGTCAGATTTGTTGGTGTTTGAGATCAGATATTTAATTTGGGAAATTTCTGATTGTTTGTTATTGCTTCTCAAACAAATGTATTGGAAGTTCATTTCTTAAATAAATACATTAAAAGTGCTAACTATGTCAGCAATTATTTTTCTTCACCAACTTAAAAGTGATCTGCAAGAACTATATACTTCCCAGGCACTGGTTTTTTTATCCGTCTAGAGAGAACCTTTAATTTTCCCAGTGCATGTCTGTTCTCATCATAAGACACTGGGTGGGAGCCACGAGACCGCTGTAGATGACAGAGTATGCTGCAGAACTGACCTCCCCAAAACAACTGTACTTCCAAGGTGCTATGAGAACGGGGAAGAGGAGGGTCAATGCATGAGGAATTACTACTTCAGAGGCTTGATTGGAAATATCAGGGCACAGCCTTTTGCAAGAAATATGTGCAGAAGAAGAGAAAAGGACGGGAGAATGTAAAGGGTGGGAACAGCAAAAGCAATCAGAAGGGACTACAGGAGGGACATAGGGAACAGAAGAGCTGGTAACTCTCCAACGAAATGTCATCAAATATCATATTATATACATGTAGACATAAACTCATACCAAAGGCAGGTTGTCTCCAAAACTGTAAAAGGCCGCCTTAGTTTCTCTGCTATCAGATGCATTTCCAGACATCCCCTTTTTTCCTACATGAAGTTTTCCTCCCATCTTCTTACAGTCCCAGTTCCTCTCCTACCACTTAAAGGTCCCACAAGCAATAAAATAGGATTTTTTTTCATAAGCTTTTTAACTGTGATATTTACCCTTTCTTCTATATTTCTGTTTAGATATTTTAAAATACAAGTGGTTTAGCTAAAATAATTGTAATCTGGCTTCAAATAGGGTACATTTGAAAATTATATCATTGAATGACTCATGTCAACCCCACTTGCTTCTGTTATTGCTAACAGTTTGGAAGTTTCTAAAGAAGTGCTTTTCTAATCGGGTTTGTAATTTTCCAATTTTACAGTTTGTGTAATGCATGTTCCCCATTAACTCTACTGTAATTATGGGTTGGTAGACCATATGCTTCTGTGACATAAAGAAGTGAAAATGATTATTGTGCAGGTAGTGATACTTTGTGGAGCCATGAACCTCTACTGTAATATTTTTGAAAGCACGTCTTAATCTGCCTAGCGGAAGGAATCTTGAAACTAAGTTTTGAGTGTCTCCAAAGACTCAGAAACCAAAAAGCAAACAGAAAGAATGTTGTATTATCTTTAAAAATAAGCTGATTATGAACTAGTCTTGTAAGTCCTGTATGGCATCATTCAAATGTGACAAAATGGATTGTAAAATGATTCGGTTTACTTTTTTTGCTATCAAGTTCCATTTTTAAATCTCACACTTAATCTTAGTTAGACACCAGATATTGATGAGTTAGATCAATGTGCAGGTCATAAAAATATAGTTACTGCCTGTAAAAACTCTGGTCTTCAAAAGACATCAGAATATGCTTATCAATTTAGTAGTTCTTTCTTCATGTGGAAAAAAAAGTCCTTGTAAGACTAGACCTGGTCAGAATGCAGTCAGAATTATTTTCAGAAAAGAAATAGTATTGTTGCAGGCTGAGGAGATATAAACTCTTTCATGCATAAAATATCAATGAGGTTTGGAAAATGCAAGAGAAAAGAATAAAAACAACCACTTTAGACTAGTTTATAAATGAAATTCATGTAACCTACTTATCTTGGATTTTATGTTAATTGAAAATATGAGACTGGTCTACATAATTTTTTGTATTCAATTACATGTACTTCAGAGTTTTAATGCTGATGTTTTCAGTACTGAATATAAGTCTATGTAATGCTTTTTAAACTCCTGAGTATTAATAACCAAATATTAGCTAATAACTATTAATATACAAGATCAGTTAATCAAAAGACTGCAAAATGCAATCATATCACCTGAAGAAAAACCAGTAAAATAAAATTATGAGGAGAGAAAATGTACGTTTTCCTTTAGCATTTAGAATAACCATGATTAATATTTGCTGCTGCAAACTCTCTACAGGCATTCTCACATGCAGCACATATAGAAAGCCCTTTTGTCAATGAAGTACTTATTCTGTTCCAAGCCAACAGGGGAAATACCTTCACTGGGTTTTAGTGTTAAAACTGGTACTGATTATATACCAATACATTTTTATTTTTAGATTTTAGGTGATTATAACTTCAGCTCTGCAAGTGTTTTGTGACCGTTACAATGATTTTACTGAGTCCTTCCACTTTATGATGACACCATAACAGACACGATGTGTCTATTTGTCAAATACATGACCATTCTGTCAATAAACACAAATATGAATAATATGCAAATAAATAGGAATGGGAATGCTATAATTTTATAGAGTCATATACATTTCCTGAGCATAATCTGCTGAGAAGCAGTAGATTATTGTGTTACACTCAAGGTATGGAAAAGGCTGCAGAGTCTACAGAATGATTCCACTTTGTAAAACACAAACTAACATAATATGAATTGAAAATATCTTTGGCTTGATGTGTAGGATATTGTAGTAAGTGTCCTCCCAGACTTGACCAATCAATGAAAGTCCCATTTCAATTGCAGTCTTTGATCACAAGATAATTCTGGATCTGTTTTACCACTGAAATTACCCAGTAAGAGAACAGAGCTAGGGATTTTGACGTAGAGCTCAGTTGTTTTCACTACTCCTTTAAGGGAATGATCATCACTTTGGGCAGATGGGTACATTGTCCTGAATACATCAAATGTGCACGTTGGCCAAAAATACATGAGCAACATTGGAAGTACTTAAGACTGTTTTTTACAAATTCCATAACATTTTTTTCATATATGTTCAAAGTATGTGCAGTTTCCTGTGGCATAGATGATAGTCACTAATTTTATGATTCATAAGAAACTAGATGATAGGGGAGGTAAGATTACAGCTGTCAATTTAAAGCTAATCTTAATTCTTTCTCAAAGACATTTTCTCTGCCTTTACCACAAATGTGGAAACTCTTTTTCTTTTAGTGTAAAATTGTTCCTTAACTTCTTTCAGAGGTAAGAAATACTCTCTTTTAGGAACAAATTTATTGAGTAAACTGAATTATCTCCTATTCACTTTTATCAGCAATATTTGGATTTGATTCCAGGACTGCAGCTAATGAGGGCAGCCAGTAACTGGCTTCAGTGGGCTTTACATTAGGTCCAGTGAGAGGTACCTCATGGCTCTTCTGTGAAGTCAAGTAGAATGAGAGTACCACACCTTCCTGAAACACCTCCATGGTACCAGCTGCAGTGCACACACCTCACACACACAGCATGTCTCAAAAGCCCCTTGAGCTATACTCTACTGTTGACCTCCACTTCTCTGTTGACAAGCTACAGTTCAAATACTGTCATTATTTCATGGTCTAAAGAAATGTTGTCACACTGCTGTTCAGAGACGTCCCTTTTCTTGACTAGTTCGTATTTCTTCTCTGTCTTTGGACACTGACATCCAGCTGAGAGTGACTTGCCATGCAGCAGAGGTACACCCAGCCTTTCCACGCTGCCCACCCATGGGCTTGTTTGTGCAGGTATGAAGAGGGAAGGAAGAGGTGTTTTGCGTGCTGCTTATCATCACAGGTTGCATCTGCATGACAGAAAGTGTCAGAAGACTGCTTAGCCAAAGCGAATCCCACTGCTGCTGCAGACATGAGGCATTTACTGAGCCGAGAGACTGGGAAGAGGCAGCATTTTTGCCATGCAGCTTTTGATTAGTCAGCATAGCTAGCTCTGTGAATGTTAGAGAGGGAATAGAAAACTGCACTTCCTAGGGTAATGTAGCAGCCCTACAGTTGAATTATAGCTATCATACAGGTCATTGGAACTGACTGGGATATTTTTTTCAGAAGTCCAGACAGTCTTCC
>NW_009734807.1:109160-152099 GCF_000703405.1 Apaloderma vittatum | reverse complement strand
TTTCCCTGGCACAACAAGGCCTCACACCTTTAGAAATGCTTAAAATGAAAACAACCTCTCTTCTGCATACACTTTCTAATAGCATTAAAATAAATCATCATGTATAAAACCAAACAATGTCACAAATCTGTTTCCAGCCACAAGTTGGTTTCAGTAGTGCTTACCAGGAGCCAATATTGAGTTGCAGTATTTTTCTTTCTATTTAAAGAACTAAATGGGGAGCTTTTTCCAAATCCCAAGTCAACTTTTTAAAATAGAAAATAACATACAAGAGCTTGCAAATCTGCTTGTAATCAGGACTCCTGAAAGTTACATCTGGTTGACAGATTTAGAGCACCATAAGTGTAGAAAAAGGAAGGGTAGAAGAATAGCAACAGCAGCAGCAAGAGTGGGAGGAGATACACAGAATGGCAGCAGTAGAAATTAAAGGAAACATCTAGAAAACAGAATTTATGGATAACAATGAATAAAAAATTATTTTATGCTAAAATCCAAAAACATAGGATATTGAAAGAAGAGGTAACACACTGTCAAATATTATCTGCTGGCCTAAAATTGTTAAGAAATGTATAACAAAGATTTCTTCATCTACTCTAGGTGATCCTGCTTTGGCAGGGAGGTTGGACTAGATGATTTTTCAAGGTCTCTTCCAACCCCTGACATTCTGTGATTCTGTGATTCTTGATAATTTTTGGTTTACAAATAATTGGAATATTGCTAAATGCTGCTGAGAAGCCTGCAAAGACATGATATTGATGACTTAAATGCATCACAAGTGAGTAGAAGAGAACTGGTACCAATAACAACCCAGCAAAATAAGACCTTTTAATAAAATACGTTTCTTGGTGAAACTGAATACATATAGGTCTCTCATACTTAGCCCTTTAAATGTAAGACTATGGAGTCGTTAGTTTATTGTGTTTTACTCCTAACACACAGAAGTCTCGCAGACCCTCAGGGACTTTTGTGAGGCCGAGCTTTGTCAATCCTCATGCTTTCCAGTTCAGAAATTCTCAAGTTCCAGCCTTGAGCAATTAGTGTTAAGTTTGTTGAAAGCAACATTGTCAACTTGTGACAACAGCACAATATTATATCTTTAGCCTAAAGCTGTTCATAGCTGTATTTTACCAGCCTTATCATAAAAGTAACTCTCCAAGTTTGGTGAATACTTTATTAAAAATTTAAAAAGAAAAAGATGAAGTGTGTGATTTAGAGTGTGCTACTTCAATAATGTGCACAGATACAGATATAGCATACAGGCAGAAAAGTTGCTAAAATTTGACTAAATCACTCTCGATAGCTCTCTCTGGTTCTTGGTTGTTGCTTGTTGGATTTTTATTTTTTTTTAATGACAGGAAAGTTACTACAAAAGTATCAATCTCTGTAGAGGTGTTTCTGAGTATCAAATGGTGCTCAGCAGACAAACATCCTACATATTCCATGGCAGGCATATGTTGCTTGTCACCTAATGAGTGTCACACTGGAAGAATCAGAAGAGGTTGATCCATCTGAACATCCTCTTTATGCAGGAGCTGTTTTGAACCAGTACATTTCACTGTCGCTCTTTGTTGTGATATATTTTCTTTTTTCTGGTGATTTAAGCTTTGGTCTTGGAGAACTTAATGTTTTCCAAGGGAACTAACTGAACCAGGAAGCTTCCAACTTAACTTTAGAATTTTGTAGTAAAGTTAATTTCATTACTTCCTCCCTTATGTTGAAAAAGGCAGGAAGAAAGGCACCCCCAAAAAACCCTCAAGACAGAAAAGTAGGTAAGGGGAAAGATTCTTTCAGTTTCCCTTTCTCATAAGACACATGATAGTGTTTGAAATGAAACAAACTAGAGAAATTCTTAAGGCATAAGTCTTCTAAATAAAGGGTCACCAGAAAGTCCACTTCAAAAAGAAATGTTTCTAAAACAGCTTACCAGACAAAAAGCTAAAATGAACGGTGCCAAATCATCAGCATGAGATAGTACCTACCCAAGCTAATGGAAGAATGACTACCTGGATTAAGACACACAATTTAAGTTTGAAATAAATTATTAACTAAGTAAAGGTGAAAATGAATTTATTTATTTTTAATGCTACTTTTGCATACTGAAAGAACTACAGACTGGAAATTACAATACCTGCATTGTGCAATTATGTGCAATTCGGCAAAACTATTACAAAGAGTGGAATGAATGGATGTATTAATACATCACATATAAAAGGAAGAAGCTACAGCATCTATAAGGAGAAATAATGCCTCACGAATCAATGTAAGTTCTTTAAATAAAACACAAAAGAATGAGGAAGATTCACCCTGATGATACAGATTATTTGGATTTCCAGAAGCCATTTGACAAGATTCCTTACCAACAGCTCTTAAAGAAACTGAGAAGATGGAAGATTAAAAGGAAAGATTCTTGCATGCACAAACAATTAGTTAAAAGATTTGAAACAGAGATTAGGAATCCATTTTCAATATGGAAAGAGGATCCCTCTGGAGCTCTACAGTCAATTTTTGGGTCTTGTACTGCTCAATATATTTCTAAATAACTGGAAGGAAGAGAGGGTGAATATAAAGTGTCAACATTTCCTTATGATACTAAGCTATTTTAGGCAGCAGAAAAAAGGGTTGACTGTGAAGAAGTGCAGACAGTTCTACTGGAATTCAGATACTGCAGAGACTTCATAGCCTTAATGTGGAACTGTATCATACCTTCAGGAACTGGGTAATACAATGCTAGATGAAATTCATCAAAGGTAAATATATAGGCAAAGATGCATACAGAAAAATGATAAGCCTTATTTCAAATACGTTCTCAGACTCTAAGCCAGACTTTACCATTTAGGAGTGAGGTCTTCTAGTTACAGCAATGAAGAGACTCTTGTGTTTCAATGCCAACACCGATTAAGTATTTTCAGAAGAGGAGGGAAAATCTAGTGTACCAATCTTTCAAAAGGGCAAAAAGGATGGATAAATAAGAGCCACTTATCTTGGGTATCTGTAAATTACGGGAGAATAGTAACACTCCATGATTTCATCCAAAACAGCTCTTGTACAAAGTAAATCAATATGATTTGTTGACAGAATGACAGATATAATTAATAAAGGTAAACGATGTGATATATTTAGACTTCAATAGACTTCAGTGGCTTATGAAAATCCAATAAATATTTGAGTAAAAAGCCCAAAACATACAATATAGCAATTAACACTTGATTGAGGGAGAGTACAGAAATAATCTGTAAAAGGAATAATCTTCATAGGATTTAGAATTTATCCTATCATCTAGTCCAAATCCGCTGCAAGGCAGAGGTCCCTTCCAACCCTGAGCATTCTATGATTCTATGATTCTATGATTCTATGATTCTATGATTCTATTCTTGCAGTGTGATAGTAATCTGTGTAGAATAGAATAGAAAGACTAGGTCAGTTAATCAGTTGTCTTCAAACAAGAATATAACACACATGATCAATGCCTTTGTATTATAGATCATACTACTAAATTTGTGGTGGAGTTACTGACTAAAAGAACACCTCAAAAAGAACTAGCTGTAGATGAAAAAGGAAAGGAAGTTGCGACTTAAAGGTAACTACACAGTACCGCAGAACCTCCCACCTGATGCTTCTTAAATATATATATGTATAATACACATGAATAAATACATAATATATATAAAAAAATATATTTAAATACAGGTAATTCAAAGAACTTCTTGCAAAGTTAGTTTCTCCAGCTGAAATTGCCTACAAAAGAAAATGTGCATTGAAATTGTCATTTCAATAACTTGAAATTGCTTACAACCAAAAAACCTCTAATTCCTTCTCAGGTCAGGCTAATTTCACACACAAAAAAAAAAAGGAAAAAAAAAAGAAACCCAACAATTCATTAAGGACTAAGTTGGAAATCATGAACTCAATAACTCAGGTTAATGTCATGTTAAAAAAGCTATCTATTAATTCCTACGACATGAATGTTATTCATTGTATCTTTAATTGCATTCTTTTAACCTTTTTTTTCAGTTATATGCAATGATATAGGTCTTCATTTCTAAAAGCAAGTAAAAAAAATGATATGACCTAGTTGAGAGGCATCCCTGCCCATGATAGGGGGGTTGGATTAAATGATCTCTAAGGTCCCTTCCAGCCTAGGCCATTCGATGATATTGACAATCGAGAGTTTTGTCCACAGCCAAGTCACATTAGATTCAATTTATGAATATATGCAACAAGGTAAAAGAAGAGATGAGTGTGGAGACAGAGCTCCATTTTCTCTTCAGAGTACACTTAGATGCACTTGCTCCAATCTGTCACCCATTTCTTTCTGTCCTATTTCCATCTCAGTCCATGTTTAATCATGACTGACTTTGCATCTCAGCTTCTGGTCAGTAACTTTTTAACCTAATGTTTTCCTAACCTGTCCTAATCCTAGTTTTAGTTTTGCTAATAACCAATCACCTTCCACCCATTCAAAATCTGCTTCCCCTCATCCTAATCCTTTCCTCTCATTGGGTCTTGAACACATTTCTATACCTCACCTCATTACAAATCTTTCCTTCTTATAATTCCTCGATGGAGGCTCCAATTCACACCCCAGATTCCCTCTCATAAGACTGAATCCTGCTCCTTATCTTTCCCAAGATCCATCTTTTGAACCCCTCCTTTCCCCACATTATTTGAGTGGTAGCTGGAGGCCACTTACAACACAGAAAACATGAGACCTTAATTCTAGCATTGCTTCCTACCTTCCATTTGCCCTGCACAAGGCAGAAAGTAAAAGCGAAGTCTCTGACCAGTGATAGGATCCAGGATATTGATATTCACCTTCTGTGAAAGAGACTACATATGGTTCAACTAGCAGAAGACACTGTGAAAGGATAGCATATGCTCAGGGAGGAAGAGTCTTTTGAAATTCTATCTTTTAATATGAAGGAAGTTGGCTGAAAATATATTTCAAATGTTTATTATTTGGCCAAATTTCAGCAGATTTTGAAGGGACCAGCAAAAAACCTGCATCTCTGACCCTATTTAAAGTCTCTGGTGGAAAGGAGGGGGCTGCTGTTCAAAGAAACATGACAAAAATAATGTATTGCTGACCCACTTTGTTTGAAATTAAAATAAAATACAAAATTAAAAGATCTTAGCCTGAGGCTGACATAAAACATGGAGAAATTTCCACCCAAAGGACTGAAGTTGTGCCAATTGAATAATAAGGACTTATAGTGGGGACTGCTAATAAAAATTATTGATAATATTAATTTTAATAGTATTAATGCTACAATCCTGCTTACAATGACTGAAAAGTAGCACTCTCTTGTATAGGCTAAAAGTAAAAGCATACAATTTACCACAGCTGTATGGACAAGCAACCCCATAATCTTTCTCTTACAGCAAAGTGGGTGAGATAAGAAACTAGGTGATGGAGGATTTCGCTTCTCCACAGAAATAGGATTTACATTGGTTTCACCAGTTGTGCAAATTTGTTTTTGTACAGCTGTATTTTCTTTTAAATCTTGAGGATCAGGCATTTGTCCTCTAGGACAATCTCTCAAACATGTATGAAAATATCCCTAGTTGCTGTGTAGAGTGAAGAAAATCCATATCCAATATCCATACGCAATTACGTTCCATTAGTCACCCTTCCCTCCACCCCCTCCTTCCTTCCTATTACTCTTTTACCGAAGACACCTGGCTTTTTATTAACTATTGCACAGATTGAAAATGTCATCCTCAAGCTACTGAGTACCAGCTTTTCACTTCATGTTTTGCCAGAAGAACTCTGCTTCCTTAAAGACTGAGTGCTGTAAGCTCTATTATCACCAGTATTGCTGATCAGTGTACTCTCCTAGTTTACCTAAATAAGTAGCAGTCCACTTAACCTTTAAGAGCTCTAGCATCTCTATTAAAAGTCTCGTTATTTTTCTCCTCGTATCCCAACACTTTCCTTGTCAAAGGTCAGTAAAGAAGTGTTTACCATTCAGCTTCAGAAACATCTCTCGGAAAAGGATATGAATGAAAAATTACCATCAGGCATTGTCTTGCATATAATGCTTCCAAATTACAGTCTGAGGTTGGAGAGGTCTCTGTCTTGGGTTAGATTCATGTCTGTTTTGTAACAGTTTTCTTTTGGCTTTAACTAGGAAGGGGAAAAGGGACCAAGCTGCAATAACTCAATCTAGTATGAGCCTAAATTAGTGTAAGCCAGGATCTGATCTACTTGCAATGTAAGTGACATCATATGCACATGGGAGTACATTTTCCCTTATTCAATCCAGCTTAAGTTCTCTGTAAAAATGATTTTCTGATCTGTAATTGAAACGATAATTTAAAAAACCCCACCATCTAAAATATTATTAATTACTTTTGTCAACTCTTCTCTTTTCTGTCGTAGCTGGTGAAATTCCTTTTGATTGTCAAGGCATGTGCCTAGGTTTTCGGAGTCTTTTATTTAAAGCTTTCTCTTAAAGACAACTGTTTCATCAAGCTTTCTGATCATCACTTGAATATATTCACTATTATGACACCTGTGCTACTTCTTTTCCAGGTACAAAATGCTGGCCTTGCCACTTCAGATCAGAATGTCTCCAGTTGTCTCTTCACATCTTTCTCACATCTTTATACAGGAACATATGTAGTCCTGCATGTGTATTAAATGTATGTTGCAGTAAGTATGCATACTAGAACCAGATTTGGCATTAACCTACAGCCTTAGTTCATCACAGAGCACCAGATTAACTTTGAAATCGTGCTGTCCTTTAGCAGAACCCTTATGGCATATTCTACTGCATTATGAAGCATAATACTGCATATATTCTACTTGCATTATGAAGCAGTTTTATAAGACAGTAATATTATGCCTGATAACCTGATGTCCTATCACACCTCAGAGAACACACCAATTAGTTGCATCCTAGGTAGTGGTTAGCATGCTCCTTATCATTTTACCGAGAGAGCGTCTAGCCATGCTTTTGTGTGATGCCTGAAACTCTGATGTGCTTTTCACTTCTTTTGTTGATTACGTAACAGGACGCTACCTGTGGCACCACACAGAATTTCTCTACATCATTTTCAGTGCCAGAAAACCTGTGCTGAGTTGAAAAAGGTAGTGGGGTTGCATTCATATAAAGTACTAAGGAGTGAAATTTCCTTGGCCATAAAAGTAATAGATAAGAAGTATTTCCAGTAGTAGGTCTTTAACTGCTCAGGAATAGTACGTGGAAAGATGTATAGAAGCCATATTACCTCAAGGCATGATTATGGCTTTGCCATTTGACTTTGAATAGATAGGAAAGCAGCCAGTCATTTGGAGGAACAAGTTGGGGGTTTCTAGTCCTCTTTTTTCTAGCTATGAAAATAACTGGGGTTTTTCACTGCTTACACACCACAGTGTATTTTTCCAACACACAATGGTTAGTTACGCAGGTTGCACATGATTATTGTAAGTCATCTCTTTTGAGTAAAAAAACAAGCACTACAGATATTCCTCACTGTCTAGTATGAAAGAGATAGAGAACAACCACATAGTCTCCTCACACGTGTTGTACAGGCTTCTATTTTCCTTTGTATGACTGGGAAGGTTATGCTAATCTCAAATATAAGGGTTCAGAAGGCACAGTTAACCCTACAGTACTTCTAAGGGCCTGAGTGTAGGTCACCACTCCTATAAAGGGAGATTACAGGATAAGAATGGCTAATGGTGACACCTCAAAACATCATGCCAAAAGTCCCTTCATACCTCAAAGACCTCCAAACCCAACTTTTCCATTCCTCCTGGCCAAAGTTATGTTTCTTTTAGAGCTCTATTTTACAAATATGTTTGTGCATTTCCATGTAAGCTCTAAATTCTGCCACCCAAATCCCACAGTTGTTTGGCCCAGACCTCTACAGCTCAGAGCCCCAGCTGATACCTCCTAGTCAACAGTCCTGCTCTTCTTGAACACTATCCTGCTTGTTCTCTGAAGCCTTCATTGTTGATTTTCCATTGACTGCTAAACCTTGCATAGAGCATCATTTCCTTACTAGGTCTCCCCATGAGAGCTATGCTTAACAAAAATCTTCCCACATGGAATTTACAGACTAGGGAAAAAAATAAAATAAAAAAGCCAGGAATAAACATACATATGAAAGCTCTACCAGATTTACTCTACTATTACTAGTAAAACTATCATTTTTGTTTATTCTTCAAAATAAGTCATTCTGCCCAGGGACATTATCATCTCTTCCTAAAACAGTCTAAAGAGGTTTCAAGCAATAAAACATTTTGGGTAACAACACTTATTTATCGTTTTAATCAAATGTATGTGTGCATGACCTATTTTTTAACTGAAAAGTCAGTATCTTTTTGTTGATATTTTAGCAAAACTTAATATCCTTTCTGTTATTGTACCAATAAATATAAATCTGGGAAGAGAATGCATTAGAGACATTACCTAGTTAGCTCCAAAATTTGTTCAGCTTATCCAGTCACAACAGGCAGAAAGGCAAAAAAGAATAAAAAACAGTAGCATGGACGAATGTGATAATATGTCTGTGTCTTCATGTAAAACTTTGATTTTGTACTTTACTAAGACACAGTTCTTAGTCATATTAACAAAAAATTGATGCACGTTATTTCCACTACTAACCAGACAAGGGATGAAATCATATTCAACCATGCCCTGGTATGGAAGACATTAAATAACGTCACAGGTAGCATGGACAGTTGAAGGAAGTTGCAGCAGGGAGTAAGGAAGCCTTTAAAAGGTGAAAATTAAATCAAAGAAAAAGAAATTCTGATATTTCATATTTGAAGCTCTCCTGTGGAGAGTAAGATTGGGCATGACCTTGAGGTTGCATCACTGATGACAGAAACAGGGTATCCACCAGCTCCTCCTGTCCTCAGCAAGGGGTAATGTATAAAGGAGTTCCCTTTTACTAGTGAGCTCTATTTTAATGCTTTTATGAGGCCACAAGCTAAACATAATTTCTTCTTTTTACTGATGTTTTTGTTGATATGCTGTTGCTACAGTGGCTTTGGCTGTGTTTCATTCTGTGACAGTGGCTTCTGAGTCACAGAGAAAAACAAATGCTTAGCATTTAATGGCTGATAGATATCAAAATTTTGGGATTTAATATATTAGGAAATAACATTTTAAGAAGTTATTTAAAAATAAAAGAACTGGTAGCACCCCTCAAAACATATTTCCTTTATTTGAAAAGGTATTACTATTAAATGTTTGTTGAAGGGGAAGAAGAGTTTGGTTTGGTTTTCTTTTTTTTTCTTTTTTCTTGTTTCTTTCTTTCTTCTTTTTTTCTTTCTTCTTTCTTTTTCTTTTTCTTTTTTTTTTTAGTAAAGAGCTTGTTGCCAAGTAGTATAGGTGTTATTTAGGGTAGCAAAGAGAAGATATAGCAGGTTCTATTATCTTTTATTACTATATATTTATGAATTATGCCAGTGAGCTGCCATGTGGTTAACATCTTTTACTCTTTAGGTTTCTGTTTTTCCTTCTTTTCTCCTTTCCTTCCCTTTTCTTACCAACAGTCCTGTGAGTCATTTTTTTATATTAAATGCCTTCCAATTTTTACCCAGCCTGATAGTGTGTGCAGACAACATAAAAATGAACCCGGCTTTTCAAGTCTTGTAGTTCTGATGCAGACTTGTAGCCTTAATGTTGCTTCAGTACTGTTCACCAAAGCTGCACAATAGCTGTGGGTTCCAGAACCTGTGACACAGCAGCTCCATGATGCTATCTATGGAAAGATTAACTCTGCAGCTCTAAGTACTTGCAGAGATAAAACACAAAACACTTGCTCCTGATTTTTGAGATCTTCTGTTCTGAGGGCTGTGTCCATGTGCAAGAACAATCTGTTGTTGCCAAGCAATGTAAATCACCCTTCCCTTCTTCTGACTATTCTTTCCTCTTATTTGAGACAGGATCCACTTTGGATCCCACCTCATCTTATGGTTGAAGTTAAGGCAGAGAGACCAGAAAAGCACATGTTATAATAGTAGCAACTAGTGTTTTAGAACTGCAGTAGCTGCATAGTCTGAAATTCCAGATGTAATAGGACAAAATGTTAGCTCTTTAAGTGCTTTATAGGCGCAAGTATTTCCTTTGCTACAGAAGTGAGAACTCCCGATCAACGGAGAGCATGGCATTGAATTCAATGGTCATTCAGCAGCCTCCACAGTATGAATAATAAAAATGAACTGGGGACTAAAGCAAAAGTATTATATATCTTTCCTGATCCCTCTATGTCCTGGGTATCATAAAGCTTTCAACCAAATCTTTCTTCCTGTTATCTATCAATATATATTAACACCTTGGGAGAGCTTCTCAACACCTACTTCCAGCTGCTAAGCAGCATGTAAAGTCATCTCTGTGTATTTGTCTTGCTCCTAAGAAATTCACTACCAGAATGAGTTTTCTTTGATATGCTGCCCACTGTGTTTTAAGTTTTGAAAAATAGCAACCTAGAAGACTTTTTTGCCCATTGCCTCTAAAGAAAAAGGAGATAATAACCCTCTAGACAGCAAGTGATTAAACAACAGTTTATTGACAAATAAATTAAACTGCAGGTGGTTCCCAGTTTCAAAACTATATTGACTTGTTTTCATTATTTGACATGGATTAGGTCTGCTTTTCTATCACCTCAAATTTAAGAAAAAAATGTCAGCATAAAAATTTTTCAGTTTGAGAACAAAAATATTAAGACTACTAGAACTGCAAAATAATAATTTTAAAAGTCTATAAAAATATAAAACTCAGATATAGAAATTGGTATAATGTATACGTAGCTAGGTATCTGATGGATATGGTATATTCTTATTATAAACATATTTACTATTTTGTAAATACAGTGGTGACATTTGTATCATTTCCTTAACTATATTGCTTTTGGTCAAACATTTTTCTTATTTAATCATAGTTATACACAATCAATAAGGCCAGACAGAAGAGCACTACTAACTGAAGACTGAAGGACAAGGGAATAAAGTGCCATAGATATTCCTAAAAGAAAAGAGAAAGCTTGCTGTAACGAGAAGATCCAAAAACTCTCAAGACTGTACAGATGAAAACTATAAGAAATGTTGTTACCATATTTATGTTGAGATATTAGGTCAATGATCTAAACTGATCTGCTGGATCTATTTTATCTGGATTGTAAACAGTAATGTTTGCATGGAAAAAAAATCATCTTAAATGCTCAATAAAAGCAAGGAAACTGGAAAGTATTACCAGGTGAAGTTTGAGGGGAGGTTGATACTGGACTGAATTTTCAAACTGATTTTGAAAATTCAATATTGGTTTGCAACAATTTGCGAAATGATTGAGGAAGAAAACCTGTTCTCATAGCAGTTTTATTTGCATTAAGCAAGCATGCCACCTCATATCACAGGATGCTAATAGTTTTCTTGGAATAGTCCTGAACTCAGTATTCTCCCCAAAGAATCTATGGAGTCATGACTATAACATTAACCTGGGAAACACAGGACTGTGTTTCCTTTGGTATATTAAAGTGCTTTCTGACATTCTCAGTATGACTTACTGTATTACGGAGAATATATGGAAGACAGGTAAAAAAAAAAAAATTTCTTTTAGTCTTGTTCATAGGCGTGTGTCAGCCACTACTTGGGGGCCTAACAAGTCAGGGCCAGAATAAGAAGGGCTCTGTTAAACCCACAGAATTCTGAAGCATTAAAAAAAGAAGCAGGATTTTTGTCACCAAAGGCACTCCATTCTAGAGAAATGGCAAATATCCAGGCTTCAGACATTTGTCTTTTATGGGAATTAATTTGATTCTTTGTTATTCTTTCCATCAAAAAAATGTTCCCTTTTTAGAGTATTTCTGTTAATCTGACTTTTTTTCCTGGTCTCTCTATTTCCCTTCAATAGTGAGAGATTATCCATCTATTTCTAAGGTTAGTTTTGTTCTCTTTAGTGGCACCTGGCTGCATACTCTTTTTTATGGATTAGAAATAAATCATGCCAAGTAAAAGACTGTATTGGGGACAGCACCTGCCTCCTTGCTCTTCCATCTCTGCAGGCCTCTTTTCATAACTAGATCAATTCAATTGTACATTTAGGTAAAACAATTGTGGGATGCTCCCATGTTCTTTGCAATTAAGACACTATCTGTCTTACTGCTGCAATATGATCATACTCATGGTTCAGTTATGGTAATCAGCCCTAAAAGGCAACACTAAACTGAAGCTGTTTCACCTTTTACCAGTGAAGAGCATTTAGGTGAGACAAAGTTCAGGTCTCATATCTATCACTGCAACCATTCACTGAATCATTGCCACACTAAAGAAACTTTCAAAAATAATCAAGATGCTTCTAACCAGTTGCTTTACCAAACTGAGATATGAGGGTAAAAGACAGAAAGCATAATGATTCAAGCAGAAAATATGCTGAGAAAGTACTACAAGTAAGCCATCTACATCCAAGTGAAGCCATCTACATCAAGTGTTTAAAATAAATTCAATTCAGGCTCATAGTTTTAAAGCTTTTAGTCATTTACAATATTCTTACTTCATTTTGTTCCACGGGTAAAAGACAAAGACCTGTAGGACATAATGCCAGAAAAGATCATCAAATCACCAAAACTAATGATCATGTGGTCTTCTCTCTTTTATATCACAAACCTTATATATCACTCAGTTTCATACAAACCCTAAGGTTTTAATTAGACCAAAGAGTTTCAGAATAAACTCTGTGCTACAGACAGAGAAGAGGAGATCAAGGCATTAGTAGTGCCAAAGGATCCTTTGATGTTGGAAAACTGACGAAGTGAGAGCTGCCCTGATGATTCCCAAAAGCTGAACCACATCCTATACTGCAGAGGAAGTTGAAAACACCTTTTCCCCAAGCACACATACACCCCTCCCCCAGCATCTAGATCCCTGTCAATCTAAATCAAGATTGATCTTCATCAGACATCCCAATCCTCAATGCTGAAGCAAGCCACAGCCACCAGGAACCAGAGAAAGCAGTCTGTCTTTGCTAACTTGAAGTACAGTTCTGGGTGACCTATGGTCCTTTCTCGAGTTGTAGTCAGTCTCTGATAGGAGGAAGGCCAAGCAAAATAAAGAGGATGCCCATCTCAGAGTACAGCTTGCTAATTACAACTGGACATATCCCTGAGAGGTCCCATCCCATTTTGTAGCTAAAACAGATAGTATATTTGAAAGTACGTTTCTAGATTCTGGTAAAGACCAAGACTGTAGGTGTTCACACTATAGGGCAGAGAGATCTAAGCTAGCTCAGGATAAGGCTAGGACTGGAAGAAGCTTAGCCACGTCAGCGTAACTACACTAGCCAAAGCATAATGCAATACAGCAATGATGTGTCTTCATTGCTTCCAGGACCAAGAGTATAATTTCTGCTCAGCATTGTACAGATGTGTAGATCTACCACTTCACCTGGAGCTAGCCCGAAAATCTTAAACAGAATTCTGTGTTGTAAAGCGGTTCACCCCTCATACATGCTTCCTGTTGATTCAGGTCACGCAAGGAAGAACTTCTAGACATTAAACACATTCAGTATCTGGCGACGTAGCATCTCTGCATTATTAAAAACCACTGTATCCTTTCCTGACAACAGCTACTAGCTGACTATTTTCCTTAGCACTGACGACGCAAGACTGAACCCTGCCCATTTCTAGGAAATCTCAATGACCAGTTGACATCCAATACTGCTGTATATTAAACCCAGGAGCATAGGAACAATCTTCTGAACAGGCAGTCTCTTCTTTAAGAACAGCCTCAGGAAAACAGGTATGTCCTGTTTGTTTCCATTATTGTCTTTCGTGTTGTTTTTTTAGTGGGAAGTGCATACAATTTAAGCATGAGCACTAATATACTTTGCTTACTCTCACAGTTATGCCTTTTTCACCTATGTATTTTTATGCATAATTTGAGAACTGACCTGACTATTATCCACCTGTTCTCAGAAAATCTATTCATCTGTACTACCCATTGGTCATTTAAAATAAATTAAAACACAGAGAGCAAAGAACATTAACTTCCTTCCTTCCTTGATCCCTTGAGGAAAAACCTTTCCAGCATTGACTACGGGTATTATTTGACTGACTTTTGCACTTTTGATTGGTCCTTGGATACAGCAGTGAGAAGATATTTCCTGTGCTGTAGAGTGTAATAAGAGCAACAGCTTTTACCCTGAGCCATGAGCTGAACAAGGGAGGAAATTGGAGTGCCTCACAGTAATTAATCATTGTACGATGAGACCTGTCAAAGCTCTTTCTAAAGCTGATATTGCTGTCAATAACCAGCTAGAACATCACAATCTGTGATTGTTTAAAATATCAGCCTATACCGGGTTTGACATATTCTACACTTAACGTTTCTTTTTTATTTACCAAATATAATTCTCCTAAGTACTATATGTGCTACAGTGTTTGCCAGATGACAGTACTGCTGGTGTCAATATCTAAACTAAACACTTTTGCCCATAGTAAGTATCCAGCAAATCCCCTGAGCTGTAAAATAAAGTACCAGCTAAATTACATTTGTATCTACTCTAAATTCCAGTGGTAGGAAAAATTTATCACCAAACATTTGTACTCTGGATGTTGTCTTATGGTTGAACGAGAAAAGAGAGAAGTATCTCAGAGTAGTTTCATGTCACACTGAAAGTTAAAATGAATAATAGCTGCCAGATTCTCAGCTTATATGAGAGTAATTCAACTGTAACTGTAGAAAATTATGTCGCTTTACATCAGCATAGAATCTCATCCACATGCCCAAGCAAATCTGAACTTAAACTTTATATTTTCTAAATTTGATGGTTTATGTCACTAATTGAAAACAGCAGCAGCACCAACTTCCTTTAAGAACTACTTGCTCTTTCCTTTATCAAATGTCTGATGCTTTGTGGAATAGGCCAAGAAGTTATGAAGTAAAGCTCAGTTTACTTTGAATATTATCTTGCTTGACAATAAAAAAATTCTAAGTTGCTTTTCCTCCAACTCAGTGGCTGCATGCCGCTGTGAGACACTCCTCTATTGCCTGCAGCCATAGTGAATGAAAATATTCAAATAGAGGTTAACAAGGAAAGTAAGAAGGGTGTTGCCCATAGTCCATTATTTACACAGTACTGCTTTTGAAGGATTTCTGTGTTTCACATGCAGATAACATAACAGGATTCTGTTGCTTTCAGATCCCACTGTAAGGGAAGTAATTCTCCATGGAGACTGCATGAGGGGCTTACTTGGCTAACTCAGTCGTGCTCTAAGACACAGTCTTCTGAGTAAATGTATAGGCATTGTATAGGCATCTTTTGTATTTGGCTGTAGAGCAATACAGAACTCAAGCTCTCCTTCAAGATTTTGAATACATATCTTTAGTGTTAAGAGCATATAATATGCAGGTAGCTACAGAGCAACAGAGTTCTACTCCTTGCTGTCACAGTAAACTACCAAATGTCAGTTATGGGACACACTAAGGCGAGAAGGAATGCTAAAGCCGTAGGACTTTGGTGGGGGGGGCAAAGCAGGGAAGCCATAGTGGAAAGCTGTGAGTGATAAAATATCACTTGAAGAGCCCTGTCACAGAGGATGGGAATGGGAAATGTTGCCAGAAGGTTCTGGCTGCAGGAAAGTATGCAGACTGTAATAATGTCTGCTGGGTTAGCTTCTGTTAGTAAGCATAGCTTCACTGCTTCCCTTGTCTCTCCTCATTTCCTTCCTTGTAAATGTCTGGAAAATGAAAACCAACCCCATTGTTCCCTGTGGTCTGGATGTGATGAGAGCAACCAAATGTATAACCCTGTCATATAGCAGTGGTCCTTGCTGTTCTACTCTTTAACTGACCACAATGAATCCCATGATTTGCCTCTACTCATATAACCAAGGTAAACAGATTATTCTGCTGCACTAACCTATCTTGTTCATTAGCTATCTTTCCAAAATTTTCCACCACTTGAAATGATGGAAATTCAGCAATTCTCAATACTTTTGTTTCCAGTCACTGATACAAAGTATTAAATAGATTTGAACAATGAAAAAAATCCCTGCAAGACTCAGCTCAAACCTCGCACATTCAGTGACAACTCTGTGTTTATATGTCAGGACCTGTAAGAAAACTTCTTTAACTCTGTGCCAGGTTACTTCTGAATTAACATTTTTTTAACCGAAATTACGTATATAGCTATATAAATGTCACATATGCATGTCTGTAAGGCATGTCCCATCTCACAGAAACTTGGGTATTTGTATCAACACAGTTTCATTTTGCATCCAAAGTAGTAATCTCACACAGAAGAAAGATGTTTTGAGAGGATCTACTTTCCATATGCTTACGTTGATTGTCATCCATTCCATTTTTCCTTCTTTAATTCTTTGGTAACAGAGTCCCATATCACTCACTCTGTTATTTTGCCTGGATCAATGTCATGCTGACAGCCCTATAATCATGTGGGTTGGCTCATTTAGTCTTGTTACGCATTGGCATGGTATTATCTTTGTCCTAGTCTTCTGGAATGTCCTTAGCATTCATAGGGTTATTGCAAGTCAACATACTGGTAAACACTAGTTGAATATGTACTGGTTTACAATTCACCAGTAATTTATTTCTTACAGAAGTTTCCAGCCAATGAGAATCTTGGACAACTTTATGAGACTGCATGTTTTTGCCTAAGCTGCAGTTTCTGAATAAGAACTTTAACAGTTGTCACTGAAGTGAGAATAAAACTTCAAAAGTTTTTCACTGTATAATTCTATTAAAAAAAAAATTCCAGATGATTCTACCTTAAAGCATGTAGAACCTGCATGCTTGTATATGTGTGCGTTTTTATATATATGCAAAATCACATATCAAATTAAAATGAATAATTGAATTACATGAAAAGTTATTTGTGGCCAGGATAATATTGGCCATGTCTATGCTAACAAGTGCTTTAGCGCAACAGGAGGAATGAGCAGATTAAAGCAGTTGTCGCTGCAGATCATACATCTAAATGGTATTTCAGTCAGAATCTTACTCTGTTCAGTCCCCCTCACTGAGTATCCTCACCATGTAAGTGGTTCTTAGCTATCTGAAGGACAAGTCATAGCTTTGAGTGTTTATGCCTTTACTGGGGTCTGGAGATGTGTTCGGTGTGAAACAAGAGCAGAATGTTTTTCCTCTGAAAAAAAATGCAGTTGCATGCAGTGAAACTGCTCTGAAATCCAAATCAATCTGCAGCAAATGCTTTGGCCAGGGAATTTGCTTCCAAGCTGCAGCATTATTCTGAACCAATATGTAAATGTACATACAATCATTGACAATATTTTGTCATATTGAAAGCGCTTGTTATGGAATGTTTGTGTTAGTTTCTTATATTTTAACTGACTTTTTGGAATCTTTTTTTTTTTGCTCATGAAGTATATGATATTGCATAAAAGATTCAAATTAGATCTACCATGTGTCTATCTCTATTATTAAAGAAAAACAAAAAAGAAATTTAATTTCTTACAGTTTACCAAACAGTTTAGCTATTTGTTACATCTACTTAACCTAAAACCAGGTTGAATCTAAAACAGGTACCACAATGAGCTACTGAGAAGAGGCTATTAAGGGAGATTTAATTCTATCCGTGTCAAGTAATTAGATCAATGTATGGCTGTAAACACTGTTATTCTAACTACACCCTGTATTGCAAAGATTAATTATCACTGCAGTAGTTGTAAAAGTGAGTTGATTCCTTCATTTGCTCAGTCCTAAAATTAAAAACTGTAGTGTTATACCTGTCTTGGGCAGAATGTGAATGTCATGAGGAACTTAGAGCCAATAATATATGATCATCTTTTTCTGAATATCACAGAGCAGCGTGAAAAACTTCCTTCATAGGGCACTATTTCCTTGCTGTACATCAGATCTGACAGAGAGGCTTGATACTGGTTCCATGCACATAACAGAGATATGACTGGCTTACTCAGCATACTCAGCTTGTAGTAACCTGTAGTTTCTATGGGTGTGAATATGGCCTCTATTACTGCAATGTATAAGCCTTTTAATTTACTGACTGATTCTAACCTGAAATTTTTTGTTAAGATCTTTGCTAATATTGGTTCAAATCCCATTGGTTCTAGAACTTGATTGTGCTAAGGAACCTGCTTTCAGTTTGTGGTCTACATTAATTCATGGCCAGTTCATAGCCTTTGGTTATTGTATCAGAATTGTTCTTTGGCATTAGTTGTTTCCTCTCACCTTAATATTTTTGAGCAACATAACATTACCTAGTCTTCTTTTTGCTACAGTGAATGAAGAAAGCCTTTCAAGTAGTCAGTTGACTAACAAGCATTCAGGAAACAGGTAAAAATACCTTTTCATACATTCATAAGAAACTCTCATTCTTTGTCCCAAAGCTCAATAACTTCAAAGAAAAAAAAATTTAAATAGAGGATTATTATAATAATTTTTAAATTATTTGAATATGCTTTAGACATATTTAACATATAATATCTTTCCTCTGAAGACCTCCAAGGAATTAAAAATTCACTAATTAACTACTGTAACATCCTTGAGAGGCATATACCATAATTATCTCCATTTTACAGATGGAGTAAGTGAAGCACACGGAAGCTAAGTGATTTGTCCAAACTAATACATTCCACTGGGGTGTAGCCAGGAGAGATACCCACGCTTTCTAATTTCCAGTGAAACAATAGATTATGCTACATACACCAGCCTCCAAAGGCAGGATGTTACTGTTTCTTCACCAGAAATTGTTGGCTTCCTTTTCTGAAAATAAGATGCAAAACTTTGCTTTACTTCAGATTGTCTAGTAACAGCCAAGCAGTCTAAAAAATCTATTAGCACACAAATAATTATAGATGATTGTACTCAACGAAAGACTGAGCTGGAAATGATACCCAAACACCCCTGCTCAATGACAGTTTTCAGTCTCGTACCTTCTTTCCTAACTGCACATCCAATCATCCAAACTTCAAGCATCTCCCTTCATACGACAAAATCACGTCTGATTATGAAATAGAAGACTGCATATGTATCAGGTCATATCGCTGGAGGATGCTAGCACATCCTTTTGACTAATCAAACATGCATTCCATTGCAATGATAGGAAATATCTTAATTTTTGGCAGCATCCTGGCATAGATCCATTTACATGAGAGGGCAGAGGCTATAGTCCCTGACTGTCTCTATGAAAAGCTGTGTGGTTTTCTCTAGCCAAAATTTTTGTTGCCTACTACTAACACTTTATAAGGTTCTGGCAAACTTTTGAGAAATATCTATATTATCTTTCATATAGCAGACTTTATCTCAAATAAAATTAAGTTTTTAGAGCCAACACCAAAAAAAAAGGAACTTTGCTGCTTCCCTTCCTCTCTTTTCTGCATCTCCTTATCAGTACTGTGTGATTCTCCTCACTTGCCTGAGAGTCCAAGTGAGTTTGTTTAAACTCTGATCTAACTTTCTAAGTACCTCTGAATAGTCCTTTTCTCAACATTTTGGCTGCTTTGGATACAGTCTTAGATGCTACTTCCCCTACAGCAAGTCGTTTCACACTGATTAATGGGTCCAGTGCATTAACATTTACCAGAAGGATGAAAACAGTAGAAATGTGTAACTCTTACAACTTCATTATCTTCCAGAAGTTGGTGACTATAGAACACCTGAGCTGATTATTTTACTAATTTGTGTTTGATGCAGCTCCTGCTCAGACCAAAACGAATTTCATATACATATGTAGAGGAGGAAAATATCATACACATGGAAAAAACCATCTGTTTATCATTACAAAAAGTAACTTCATAAAAGTACACAAAGCTGATTTTCTTGTTTGCATATCAGACACAGAGATTAAAATTTGTTCTCAGAATTTCAAGCTTACAGGATCTCTGCTTTCTTGGAAGGTGTCTTACCATAGCCTACTATTTGAAAAAAGATGGAGAAATATTGTATTGAATATATGTGTTTTGAATATTAGATAGTCACAGCTTACTATAAAATTAATGCATAGATTTATTTTCAGCATTAGAAGTTAAATTCTTAAATTAATTTTATAGAGTATGTTTTACATATAGAATTATTCTGAAACCTCTTATTATGCAAATATATAAAAATTTTGACCTAAATAAATATGCTGTGAAACAGGATCCAAAATGATCATTAATTTTGAGATTGTTGGTGGAGTTTTTACCCATTCTTAAATATTATGCATATTATTATCATGGAATAGACTGAATAAATATGATAGTGTTAAAAAAACCCCCACGTCATAAGATTTGTATTCAGAAATGAATATACATATACAGGCAGTAAAATTTGCCAGTGGTGTAGGAAAAAACCTTATATGTTAAACTCCTTACATCTACTTTTATGTTTATATATATTCATTAATTAACGAGCAAGAGCAAAAAATGTACAAAGTTGATGAAAGGTTTACAGACCTAGTGACCTATCCCAACCCCAAGGATTAGTATGGAAACTGTGTGTGACTGCAAATTATTACACCAGCCTTATGAGGATAATGATTTCCCACCTTCCATGGTGCTGCATTGTTATCCATAAGCTCCCAAAGGTCCTTAAGCTTGTTAATAACCATTATAGATGTGCAATGAAGTGAATCAAGACTCAAATGAACTCACCTGAGCTTAAGTAGATTAACCCTGTCCAAGTCTGATGATGTCCATATAAATTTATCTGGAGCTCCTTCCATCAACAAATAGAAAAGTGCAATAAAGCGATAAGACAAGGGTATATTTTATCAATTCTTTAAAAAATAACTGCAGGAAATTATGCAGGACAGAAATTCCAGAATCACTAGTTAAACTGCAAAAGAGGGCCATCTTTTCCTAGTGGGGATGTATCTGAGCTCCTGGGATTATATTTCGTATGTGTGCAGCACTTAGCATTCTTGCGTCCTGCTCACAGGCTGAGGGCACTGTGGCTTGTAATCTGACTGCAAAAATGAGAATTAAACAAAGCTGGACATCTTCTGCATTAGATTATTAGTTAATCCACAAAAAAAAAAAAAAGAAAAATATAAAATGCACTTAATATATCCAGTGGGATTTCACACAGAGCTTAATATTTTATTTTTCCATATATTTAAATCACGGTATTTCTTCATTAAATGAATATATAAATATGTCATGATATAGTTTGTAGAAATCCTCATCTAATGTACTGAATGTCAGATTTCTAATTATTTTATGTTGTTACAGGATGTAGAAGAGATGGAGTTTAATGGGAAATTTATAAGTGGAAATTGTATTTCAATGTTTGAAATGGATAATGAAGAAAGAGTAAGTTTATGATGGTTCTTAGATGAGCACTGGAAAGAGAAGATAGAATTAGATTACTGAGTCCTGACCACAATGATATCTGTATTTGATGTTGAAAGACATGACAGGTGGACTTTGCAAAGTGTAATGTGAGACACAGAAGTGATGGATAAGTATAGAAATAATATTTCAGACAAGAATGGTCATTTTGACCTTAAAACTCAGATCAGTAATTAGACAGGAAATCACCTTCCATGATATCTTAGGCAGCAGCAGCTGTGTTATTCCAAAATAAATAAGATTCATTATCTGTATTGTGTATGTGTAGAAGAGAAATATCAGACAAGGACAGGGAAGAGAAATCTGGACCTAGATGGAAGGCATGGTAGATTCATCTGTTGTCATGGAGAAGGCAGACTGGAGTGATCTGGAAGAAAAGAGAAGAAACAAATTTGTTATACTGTTGTCAAAACCAGAGCATACAGTGAATGAAGGAGAGGAATAAGAACTATTTCAGTTATGGGACTGAGTACACAGCAAGTGATAATAAAATTAACACAGAAGCAGGTTGTTAGAGACCAGATTAAAGAATGAAAAGGAAAAGCCTCAGAAAGAAGATCACAAAGAGATCTCTGAAGAAATGTCTTAGAGGAAGCCTCTCATATTGTTGTATTATTGGTACCATGTATGTGTGGAAGCAGAGAGAGGGAGACAACTATTCTCTTTAATGGAAAAATCCAGCATCAAGAAATATTATTCACAACGGACTAAACAGAGACAACCTGAAGCAAATGCCCCCGCCATCCAAACTGCACGACTTCTTGGAGATTTATGTTATGCTCTGTTTCTCGTGCTCTTCCCTATTTTTACAGGCTGTTGAGGAAAGATAATACTGGAGTGATGTTTTACCAAGAACACAAGTACTCTAATTTCCATTAAGAGTTGAAGCCAGCACAACAGCAGAAGAAAGAGATCTAGGCGCAAATGTATCTCTTGATACAAATGATTCAACAGGTTCTGCTTTAGAAACTGCTTGTTTTCACTCCTTGTAGTTCAGTTGTCGGTTTTGGCTTACATTCCCATTTGTTCTCCTGCTGCACCTCTGCCTTCTTATTCTCATCCAATATTCTCATTAAGTTGATGAACAAACACACTTTTGATCCTATGCAACATCCTTATCCTTTACACGACTGTCTGCTTTGTCTATGTAGGTGATAAGGTATTTTAACCAACCTCACAGAAACACATAGGTATCTGGAGAATAAATAGAAGAAGAAAAATCTACTTTTAACTGTAATTACCTACTCTACCCTTTCCATAGTGCCGGTACCCTTTCAGAAAAGGCTCAAAAATAGGAGATGGCAATGCCAACTTTTCAGACAATTTTCAGACATTCATGGGAAAGTAATTAAAAATAAGATCATGGAGATGAGAACTAAAATCATGCAAAACCAACTATTTCCAGGGAATAATAATAATTAAAAAAGACCTTTGCTGTTCATTTTATAGAATAAAATATGGGAGTTTTGTTTGTTTGTTTTTCCATTTTACTTCATTTTGTTTTATCTCATCAATCTTAATATTATGATATTTTCGGATTACCTAGAATAAAACCTGCCAGAACCAGAGTTCCAGTTTCCTATGTTCCACTGTTGTTTTTCCCCACTGAGCAGCAAGAGTTCAGACAGATGTATGTAATAAATTCAGAAATGTTGATCTGCACTGCAGATGAAAGCCTGAATAACAGTACAGTCATAAAACCGAAACTTTTCATACCATGCAAGCAGCCTGCACCATATTTTACTCCACACTTCAAGATATATCACAATGACAGATTTTCTAATGTCAGGATATTGTATCAAAAGTATTCAAAGAAATTTTTCAGCAGTTAAAATAGTTGCTGTTAAAATAGTTGCAACTGACTTATAAAGCTGTCTGAATCATAGCAGTTTTCCCAACTTCTTGCGCTTTTGCAATACTTTTTGTTAGTGAAAAATCAGATTCAGAACAATCCAACTAATATATTCAACCACTCTACAAGAATGCTAAACATAATGTTCACAGCAATAAAGCAAATTGAAAGTTTGTAGTGGCAAAAGTATGTAAACAGAACTTTTGAGAAGGTAAGTGGTTTTTATTCAGACTTTCTAAAATACTTAATGTTTTTACTTTACAAACATGTACTTAACTCAAAGTCCTAAAAAAAGGTGGCTTGACAGTTCTGACCAAGGTCATAATCAACATCAGAACCTGTCAAAGCGGCTTCCAGCAAAACCAGGGAAAAACTCTGACACTCCTGAGGCCCCCAGTTCTTCCCTTTCACTCAGCTTTCCTGTTTCAAATCACTTCACTTTACGAAAAAGTATTTTCTATCCTTTCTATGGCAACTTTGACATTCTTCTTAAAAAATTTACGTGAAAAATAAGAATATTTTCCTCAACTTCTCCATAAGCATTGCAAATCACCAAAAGGGAAGCTAGAATGCAATTACTGACAAATAGTTTCTTCTTTCCTTTCCTACAGGTAACTTACTTTATGGCTGCTCTGTATGCAGGAGGTTGGAAAGTCAACATCCATGGAAAACTTCTGAGGTACTTTTAGCAAATACACTATCGAGCTTTATCAGTCACAGCAGGCAGATACAATTGTAAACATGTTTAGTTTGGAAAAGAAACAGTTTGGCTAATGATTGAGATAAATATTGGTTTGCTTTTTTAACATTTACTTTGTACTAATAGACTGTTTTGTTTCATAAGCATATAAGCAATCATGGTAAAGTTATGGCAGGACTACAGTATACTGGCATATTTATTCCTTGAAGTTCTCCAATCAAAGACAAAACTCAGTTGTTTGCTTTGATAGTTTTTAATGATGTGAGCCCAGACTGGACTTGCGTCAACCTCTAGTATTTCATAGAGCAGTGAGTTTCTTTTGAAACGGAGCAATATAAACATGCTTTCAGGTGTTGTATAAATAGCAAAACAGTAACGCATAATATTTCTTTAAATTAGCACAGTGTTAATAATTGATGGGAGTTGGGGTCATATATAGGTTACCTGGCATGAAAACAAAGCTATTTCAAAATATGCAGGAAAATGCATAACACAAGTTACAAATGTGCAAAATACATAATAGAATAATCAAGATTGTTTAGAACTGTCCCTACATATCTGAAAAATAATTAGAAAATGCTTCAATAATATATTGATGCACATCGTTTTTCCCAAAGTGACTTTTTTACCTTATTAGCCATATCATCATCACCATAGATATCTTACAGTATTAGAGCCAATCATTCTGAGATCTTAGATGCTTCATGCACTCACTGCTTGTATTTCGATACGGATGTTCTTGCTGCTTGTTTGCAAGCATTTGCAATTTCCATACTCTTTCTAAAGTGAATCAAGACCACTTCAGTCAATCAAGGTAAATGTTGGAAAAATACATTAGTAAGCATTGACTGATGAAAGAAACAATTAATAGACAAATGACACTGTGGTGCTGTTGTATAGCTACAATTTAGTCATGATATTTAAATTTCTGTATTCTCCGTAAGAAACATTGGCTACTGTCTACTGAAGGCAATTTAGTCCATACGCTCACAGCCTCACTCACACACCATTTGTTTAATGTTGAGAAGATGTATAAATTGTAACTAGACACTGTCATTACTAAAATCAAGAGTATAGGACTAATGCGAGTGTTATTTGACAGCATAACAATTACTCTGATGGAAAAGGAACATCAGTCAAACTGGGTTCAAAAGTACTTGGGATCTTATTTTGGAGACAGTTTTCAGAAGTGAGGCAGCACATATACTTGTCTTTTACTGTAAAACTAAAATTACAGGGATCAAATGGAAAAAGAAAGATAAATTCCAACAGAAAAAACACTGTTGAGAAATTATTAGAAAATTTAGTGTCATAAATTCCCTCTTTGTCTCTTCACCCAACCTACAGAAATATCTTCCCTCACTCAAAATGCTCCTACCTGTTTATCTACATCCCATGCTGTTCAGGCCCTTTCCTCTCACCCGTTTTACCAACACAGCTCACTACCTTCTTCCTCAGCTTGGTGAGCTAGCATTTGCCATGCTCAGAAGCCAACTGTCAAAAAGTTGTCTCAAAAGTCTTTCCCAGATGCCAGCGACAGCCACTTGGCTGCCCAGAAAAAGAGAAGTGAGAAATGTCTGGCTCCATTTTAGGAGGCAGGAAAACAGGAAGAGATGGAAAATAAAATAGCTGTACAGATGGCCATGAAGTTCCCTGTGAAGAACCAAAGTGCAAGAGTATGTGAGGAGCTATTGGAATTGGGACACAGACCTTCAAGCAATACCATATCGTAAAGTCAGATGAAAGGGAAGCAAGAGAAAAAGAGGAGCTCCAGATCAGAACTGCGATGCCAGACTGACTTTTGCACTCCTCATGTAGTAGGAATCTGACGTGAGTGGTTCAAGCAGGAAGCCCACTCTTGGCTTACTTCATTTTCAGCTTAGATGGTGAGAACAAGATTTCTAGGCCATGCTAAAGGGAACAGGTAGGGAATGGGGGCTAATTGCAGGGACAGTCGACAGAGCTTGCTCCTTGGCTACATCCAGGTTCCTCTCTGCCAGACTCATTCTGCTTTCCAAGACAAAGGTACTATTTCATGTGGATTTCTCTAAGCTTTAGGTAGCATTTCTCCTACAACAGAATTTTGTGGCTTGTGTTTTTCTGATGTTTCTTCTCTTGTTGCTCTTGTGGCTCAGCCTCTAGCAGTTCCTCAACAGGAGAAAATTGTTCTTTCCATCTTACAAGATATATACCACCAAATGCTTGCAAAGATATGAAGTGGTTGCTCTTGCTATCCGTCTTCTGAATGCTAAGTCAATCCAGAGATGGCACACTTCCTGTACCATCCCCTCAAAATTTTTATTTCTACATCTGAACCTTCTGCCTGTCTTGCTCTTCACTGCCACTAACACTAAGGTTGTACAAGGAAGTACTACAAAAATAGAATAATTAAATGACTGTTGCTACAAAGGGCATTTCCCACATTTCTGAAGGTTTGCTTTAGGCAATAATCTTCAAGGTTTTTTGAAAAAGAAGTTGCTAGTAAATGTAAAATTTTCTCAATGCTTTGTGTATCTGTGTATCTGAGAACAATGCTAAGTGATTTTTATTTTCAGACCACAAATGCTTCTATCTTCATCCACCTAAATCCCTAGTTTGATCATGTCCAATTTAGCTCAGTGCAAAATAAAACACTCCATCTTTAGGAACTTTCACTCTACTAAATACATTTGATTTAACACTGAAGGCAACTTGAAGTAATATTCCATACCATAAAGGATTATTGACACTGTCTAAACTAGCCTTGCACTTGTGACCTGCTCACCAGGATTAGCACATTTGACAAAGACAATGAGAGTAGATCCACATGAATAAAACCATAGATGTGTCCTAAATTGCAGAATATCCAGAGAGAAATTGGGCTTTGTTCTGCACTATCCAAGTAAAATGCAACAGCAAAGATCAATCTACATATTTTACAAAATTATTGGAAGAGTTCGATGTCTATAAAGTTGAGATTAACTTAATATTGTTTAAAGTTTTTACATCTTCTACATTCAGTATATTAGCTAATAAGTGGCCCAACATTTTAAAAGCTTTTTGTAAAGAAATATATACAATACATATGCACTTCTATAGGCAGAAGAGCAAATAATTGATCAGAAATGAAATGCATTCACTTTCAGGAATACTCCACTACCATTCTAGCACTAGTGTTAGGTGTCAGGTAGAAGTCCAACTGGCATATCCATTGTGTATCCACCAGAGGTTACTGGTACGCAATACCTTAAAGTTTTTCAATCAGTTCCATGCCATAGCCCTGACAGATAAGGACTTGTGCTTGATGTCAGCTGTTCTCTGACTGCCAGCTCTATGGCAGATTTTCCAGGAATGACTTTCATCTGCACTGACAACGAAAATATAGTGAACAATGTTGTTACACTTCTGAGATGAGAATGAAAAGGCTATGTGTGAAGTGCCAGTCAGAAACAGCAGAATACACATTACATAACGTCACTTACAAACCTAAAACACTTAGGAAATACTATAATGATACCCTCATCAGTAGAAGGGAGGGCATGAGCTTCACAAAGGAATTTAATATTTTTGAACCAAAAAAAAGTCAACAAACAGCACAGAGTAGGGGTCAACATGAGTAATCTTAATGAACAAGCACTCATTTCTGCCCTTGGAATCAATATTAAAATTATACTGTGACATCCCAAACACACACTTCTCAGATCTGCTAACTCCTCCCCTTGACAAGTGAGGCTTCCAGATTGGTGTCTATACTAATCCAAAATCTTTTGGTAACATGGTGAGTGAACTAATTCATCCCAAAGTTTCTGAATTCCATAAACTTCCTGCAGCATATTCCCTAAAACATCTGAATTCCACAAAAAAAAAAACAACTAAGCTATGAACACTAAAGATAGCAAAAGAAGTTTTTCAATTTTTAGAAGATACTAGAATATCCAGACTTAATTTAGCTCTTTGACATACCAAGAAAATGTTAATATATAGTGATATGACCTTAGACTGAGCATAGACTAAAGAGATACCTTCCAAAAAACTTTATCTACACATACAAAAGATTGTTGAAAACTACTCAGAGACAATTAAGAACAGACATACAGGAATGCTTCCAGTCCTAGAAAACATTACGGACGTTAATGGAGTTATTTAGCTCTACTTAGATACAGGGGAGTGACAGTCACAGTAGAAAATACACAAAACCATTTCTCTCTGTATTAGTGGACCTAAAATAGTGAAGAGATGACAGTTGAGCATGTAGGAAGCCAAACAAGAGCCTATGGTCATCATTAAATAGTGATATTTAATATTCCTCCCTTTCTTCTGTCCTTCATTTGCCTGTCCATTTCTTGTATTGCAAGAAATACTCTGATGGTGCTCTTACCGTTAGTGAATGTTCTTCAGTTCTGGCATTTATCTAATAAGGAAGTCTATGTCTGGGCTAAACAGATCTTCCTAGTGGAACTCATGCTTCCTGTCCATGTCATCATTTCTGACATTTGGCTTATTCTTCAAATCTTAGATTGTTTCAGGACACAGGATCTCGACAATTTATTTTCAGTAGTGATTGACAAAACCCATCTTACACTCTCACTAGTTAATCTAGTCCATTTGATGATGCTTCCTGAGTTCATTCTTATACATTTTCTTGGTTTTGTACACTCCTAACTCTCCTGTGGCAATTTCCCTTTGTAATGTATGGATAGCTTATTGTCTTCCATGTCAAAAAAAATATTTGCCTTTAATCTGCTTACCTACCTAGTACATGTTACTTGCAGCTCTGAGCTAAATAAAGTTCTATACTATACTCATATTAAAATTAATTTCCTTCCTATATCCTCTCAAACAATAAATCAAAGCCACTCTCATCCAAATGATTAGTAATACCTTCCCAGGCAAACCTTCAAACTGGTACTCACTCTCCTCCTTGTTTCCTCATAATTATTATTACCTTTGTTTTCATTATCACATATCAAGAGAAAAAACAAACAAAACTTGCTTCCACAGGAAATTATAAAATCTCTCATTAAAAATAATTCTTAAGTTTATAAAACTACTGGATTTGAATCACCAAAACAAATTTAAAAATTAGATCAAATCACAGCCATTCAAATGTTCAAATAATAAAATTGCATGAATGATTTCAATCTCTTACAGACGATCCAAACTCAGGCCAACAGACACGACATAAAACCGAGTGACCACACAGTCATATGTAGACTTGAATCTTAGGCTTATATCCTGTCTTCACCTACAACAAACTTTGAAAAAAAAATCAACTGAATTTTGATAAACCCATGTTGCTCTTCTAAAAGACTCACTGTGTAACTAAACTATTTATTATTTTAATAACACAGGCAAAATAATCAAATTAAAAAATCAGCTATAATTTCAGTTTGCTATACTTTTTAATATTTCATACATTCTAAATACTTATTTGTAATCGAGAAGGTTTTTTTAAAATTAAATAATCTTAAGTAATATTTTTTTTACATCAGTATAAATCATTCCTTGAAATAACTATGCTTCTATACTTATGTGGGATTTTTGCTTTTTCCTCTAGCTTTATGTAGAATCTCAAATTTCTTCAAGTTACCTTATTCTCGCGAGATTTTACTGCTTCTACTTCTCTGCAATGTAGTAAATGTGAAAGCTGACCCCACAGGTCTTAAATAGGTGCCCTTTGCTTTTATACTAGCCATGAAAATCACAATTGCTGTAATAATTTGCTCCTAGCAGTAGTCTAGCAGCTGTCTAAATTTACAAGGTCAGTTCTAGCACAACCTAAGCCAAACTTTTTAGAGACCTCAGGGTCAGGTTTCAAATAACTGCACATTCCTACTTCAACCAAAAGTAATCCCTGAGACTCAGCACACTTTAAAGATGAATGTTCATCTCTTCTCACATTTGAAACTTCAAAGGCCCAATTACTACTGGGCTGACATGGGCTGTTTCATGATACTTCCTTTGCAAAGTGCTACCTCTCTGCACTCTGTGTTTCTGATGCTGCTGTTATCGCTGGTGAGTTTCTCTTTGGCAACACAAAATTCAATACCAGGTTTCCTCTCACTTCTTCCTTGCACTTGTTAAAAGCAATTACTGTTAGTATTCATATTTGAACTTTGAGTTCTTTTTCTAGGATTGTTTATGTTCTTTACGATGGCTACATTAATCACCGGCTCTTGGGTTATCTTACAGTCAAAACTATTGGAAACACCTGGCTGGAAGATAAAAATAAAAGTTGTGCTACCACAAATAGCAGGATCAAGCTCGAGATAATACCACTATAATGCTGCCTATACAAAATTTGCTTTCAGGGAAAACATTGACAAAACTAATGAATTGACTAAAAGATAACGTTCATCCCAGTAACAGCAAAGATCTTCAATGTATATATCTGTATTGTTGTTACTGGGAGAATGTTAGTTGCTATTTTCATTTCCATTCAGTGATTTAAAAGATTTTTAAAATGAAAAAAGTCAAGTGCAAATATTTACATCAGGCACAGAGGCAAATCACACATATTTTGCTTACAACTTTTCTTCCCTAAGTGGTTAATTTGGACAATATTAACTTATCTTTCTGGTTTCAAATCAGAACTTTATTATTCTTCATTTGCTATCAATATCTGATATTTTAAATAATCCTGTGTGATATATTATACACAGAAGATCATGGTTAATTCATTAATCCATTATATGACAGAAAAGGAGAGCAATCCCAGCATGGTCAGTTCTTGAAAAGAATCATGAATTCATAGGATAGATGAGATTGGTTGGAAGTGAGTAGGGTGGAAAGGATAAGACTCCTTGCATAAGGTAGTTATAATTTTTTTCATTTTTATTTCAGTGCAACATTATTTAACAGAATGATATAATTTGTACTGCAAGGTTCACTTAAATAACCAGCTATTACTTCTGAACTGTATTTCAAAAGATGCGAAGATTTATAATGAAGTTTAAACCTAATTCAATTGCAACAAATTTGAAAGTTCAGTTGTGTCTTAATATTAACCTGCAATCTTGAAATTGTTTGTCTTCTCTAAGAACAAAATCAGTGAAATCATTCCCAGTAACTTAATACCCTTAAATGGTTTATACTAAAATGGTTTGCTCTCCTTTCAGGGATTTACCTTAATGATATCATTCCAAAGGAGTCTGGTTTAGATCAAACTGGGTTAAAGATCATGACTGTCAAAAGATGATGTCACTTAGATTCCATTACTAATAAAAATAGGGGTCATTTTGAGTACAGAAACAGATTGATATTCATGCTTTCTTTACCTCTAATACTCCATACATTAAGAAGTCGTGCATTACAAAGGTAAATTTTAGCCCGTTGCAGCACAGTTTAACAACATAGTACATCAACATCCTATTCACAGTTGTTTAGCACCATGAATTCTCAAGTATACTGCAAGAAACACTCAAAAACAATTTCAACATTTGAAATCATCCTTTCTAGCAGATCCTAAGTTCTAAATTTTACAAAAATTAAGGGTGGAGGTGCAAAAATCACATATTTATTCTATCTATCCAGACAGATCTAAATACAAACATAATCAATGCAGTCAGTACTCAGTACAATGTCTAATAAATTCAGTTAGATCAAACTAAGTTTGAAAGGCCAAAAATTTATAACACATTTACAGTAATTCAACAGCAATTCTTCCCTCACTTTATCTATTTTTTATTTTGTAGTTCCCAATACTGTGCCTGGAATTTTCCATAACTATCCAACTTTCACTTCTGCCTAGAAAACATTACACATACAAAATATTTGCAAGAATAGCAAAATAAAGCAAGTTTATCCACTTGCAATGAAAGACTGCATTTATCATTTTAAGTGAGAAACAATAGAAGCCCCATTAAACAAGGGAGTATTTGCCACCATGGTTATACCCAAGCTGCATGAAATGGTAACTTTCAATGAAATCTCTAAGAAGCTAGAACAAAAGAAAACTCTATAATTTTCATTACAGATTTAGGTCTTGCCACCTGCAGTCTCATATATGAAATGAAAAACAGGCCCAGGAGACTGAGGACTTGATAAATGTTAAAATAGATATGTATCAAACTATGATGGCATTCAGTCTGGGTGTTTAGGATCCTACTCATCAACTCCTGCTTGCCTGAGTTCACGATTTTAACAATTAAAATCCAGATAAATCTATTGATGAAGGTTCAGAAAATATTCAGAACTAATCCATATCACTAGGCAAGATTTCAATTACTTTTGTGCATAATGGTAATCTTAATAGGAACCACTAGATGGTAGTATGAGAGATAGTGCAAACACTTCTCCTCAGATGTTTGTGGGTACCTCCTGAAAAATCTGCTTTTTGTTAGCTGCGACACAAGTCGGTATGAAATGTTATGGTTCTTCTCTGTATCCATCTGTATTTCCCACTGATTGATAGTTACAGCAAACTTTACTTAAACATTACCTACTACCAAAACATTTAATCAAAAATATGTTGTACTGTGTTCTTCCAGAGCCTGTCTCCAAATATTCAAACAGTGCTAACCATATTACTCTTTGATTTCTCCTTTTACTCTTTCTTTTACATATTTTTCCATGCCAAATCTCCTGTGTCTGCTTTATTTTCAAGGTTTCTTTCAAATTAATTTCTGCTGTCTATTCTGCAAGATGCAAAGGAATTAAAATAAAGAAAAGGAACAGATAACCATTTGTCAAAGGTGAGTCATTGTATTCTGAAACCTGAATCTTTTCCTTATTTTCCTTTTATTTTTTCTCATCCTTTTGCTGTAAAATATCTCCAAAAAATCGGGTTTTTTTGTTTCTGAGATTTCAGAATCACTGTACAAAAATTAGTATTAATAGAAGGATACTGTTTAGAAACAAAATTTTTCACAAGCGAATTTTCTGCTTAAAATTTGGAAGGGCTGTATAAATATATTTAAATGAACACTTTATGCTATACATTCCCGGTAAAATGTTTAACTTGCACTTAAATTAATGTGCCATATGGAGAACTGCACAAAGTTCATCCTAAAATGGATAAACCAACCTTTGGAAAAAATAACACTGCCAGATAGTTCACAGGTTGAGTCAGCTATACAACCTGTTGAAACACGTGAATTACCTGCTGAATCAGATATTTAATCTATTAAATCAAAGTTAACACCTACTGAGTCAAGCACGGCACCTAGCAGAGAACTATTAGTACAGATTTATACGTGTTCAAGTGGATTACAGTAAACACGTTGCCCAAGAAATACAAAGTGGACTACGTTAGCTGTGTTATTTATTGCATTATATTTACATGGCAACAAAAGTTTTGCTACAAGGCAATTTCCCACTCAAATAGCAAGAAATAAGGTCTTCCTTTGGTGAGTCAGTTTTCTTCATTAGATGGCACAGATCCTTGCCAATGAACTTACAGATATTCTAATACCTAAGCAGAACTGGTAGGATTAATCCGGGGGAGGGGCAGTGAGAAGACATCTGTGCAGAGTTGCCTTGCTCCCTGCTTCTTTTATTATTCTTTCCCTCATATATCATGCTGTTACACATGTAACTGCAATGAAAAGTATGTGGGAAGAAGAAAAGGGGCTCTTGTCCAATGCGACTCCTGAGAATTTCAGTTTGTAAATCCACTGTTTCAGCAGCAGATGGTTCTGCACACTATGCCTTTTCTCAAATCCTCCCGTCCTACTTGTACAAGCCTGTATGTAGTCTGCTTTTTTAATGTTTTCCTTAGATGTCTTCAGAATGAAGTGTGCTACATCCATGTTGTCTTTTGCTCCTGTATACATTTCTTTGGTGAATAGCCATGTTTTTTCTGTGTTTTGGTTGACAGTCTTTCTTCACCTAAAAACCAATGAATGTTGCTCTTTAATTTCATTTATTCTTTAATGTTCTGAAGAAGATACTAAATTCCCTTAACTCTAATATCAACAGATGTCCATTTGCTTCTCTTTTTCTAGAAATCATAGCTTCTGGTCAGATTTTAGAATTAATTTTCTTCCACCGGTTTTGTACACAGATATGTGTAATAGATATACTTTTCCTTTCAAATTGCCATTTCTTAGGTGGCATTGCTTCCGTTTCAAAGCTTTTCCTTTTCTTTATGATTATGACTTGTCTATGGCTTTTGAGACACAGAACATGTGCCTACATTTGTGTTTTAATTTGTATCACAAGAGCATTTTTGAATTGCCAATTATCCCTATTTACTGTACTTTGATTTTATCATGGAGTTGTCATGGAGCACATGAACTGAAATCCTTTTGGGTGAAACTGAACAAGAAGGAGTATACCCAGTGCATGCCAGCTCTAAATAGGCTGTGCTCTATGGACAGCCCAGAGCTTATCCCTCCATTAGAATGTGTGTTGTGTGGGCATGAACACCAAGTGTTTCATGTTACTCATCATCCTTCTACTGGTCCGTGCTACTTGCTACTGTAGACATAGATAGTCCCAACTACTTTTCACATTTTTTCTAGCAAATCTAAGACCTTAACTCACACTCACATACCCACACAGATACAGAGATGAACAATACTTCTGTTGACTCCATACAGAAGGAAAAATGTATTATTTTTTTGTAGACAGTAATAAAAAAAAATCTTTCTTACTTTTTAAAAATCCATTTAGGGCAGGCACAAACTCCTAAAGAAGTTTAATAGTGATGTAAGCCCTCCTCAAATGAAAATTCCTGCTTAACATATATTTGGGTATAGATATGGTAATATTCAAAGTGAGATAAAATACAAAAAATTGCAAGCTTTTCTAACTAGTTTTTTCTTATATTGAGCAGTAATCCATCTGTTTCACTGTGGGGAACTTTCCATTCTGATGTTCCATTCTGATATTGTGTTCAGTTTTGGTCACCTCCGTATAAGAGAGATATCGAGGTGTTGGAGCGAGTGCAGAGGAGGGCAACAAAGCTGGTGAAGAGCCTGGAGAACAGACCTTATGAGGAGCGACTGAGGGAGATGGGTCTGTTCAGTTTGATATGGTTTAGGGTTGACCTTGTAGTGTAGGGTCAATAGTTGGACTTGATGATCCCAAGGGTCTTTTCCAACGTGAATTGTTCTATGATTCTATGATTCTATGCAATACTTACCAGTTACCTCTTACTAACAGGTATGTAGACACGAGAAGTAAATTATATTCTTCTCATAATTTTGGGTAGCTTAGTTTGCTTTCCTTTGGTTCTTTATATCTTTTGTTTTATCATTGCATAAGAAATACAATGAAATTTTCTGAATTCTGTATTAGAATTGATTAAGTAACAAAGTTTATGTAAAAAGTTTTGTTGATTTAATGACCTAAGATATTTGAGTGTTTGGGCTGGTTATCAATAGCTTAACATGATACTGGAAATAAAACACTAACTGCTACAGGAAGGTTGTGTGTTGTCCAGCAACCATGTTATGCTTCCAGAGGATAAATTTTCACATGGCACGTAACAGTGAAACAGGTTTTACTCATTAATACATGACTTGTTACTGACCTAAAAGAAAATTGATTAGTTATTTGCACTCCATCATGCTTAAGACTGAGAAACAGCTGCATATGTCTTTTATCTATGGATTTGTCACACAGCATTTTCTGTTCATACACACAGGATCAAAAAAATGTATTTGTTTTACCTAAAGCAAACAACGACATCCATTATGAACCTACTTCAGCTCTTTTGGTATCTTGGAATAGGCACACACTAAACACAAATTGACATATATGGTACGTCCTTCATAAACTGAAATATGCTGTTTACAGTGGCTGAACATTTCTTAAAACCACAGGATAATTACAATTACTTTACACTAAGTACTCATAGGAAGAATACTCATTACCTGTTTTATAAACTTCAGCAGACTGATCTAATATTGTGTGATACTGTGGTTCCCAAAAATTACAAATTTTGGAAGGTTAAGTAAGTAGTTATTATAGTAAAAATGCAAACAGTTCTGCATATCAATGAAAAATTACCTTTTATTGCTTTTAGATGAGATAGATCATACATCTGGTTTTCAATGGTTAGTGTCAAAGTATATCATGAAAGCAAGCATTGTCTCTATAATAATAAAATAATAATAGCAACAACATTATATTATTACTAGTAGCAGCAGCAGTAAGCACTACCAAGACATACAAATTTCCTACATGAGAGCTTAGAATAGAAATGCATAGCAGCACAAGGGAAATTAAATCAAAAGGGATTAAATAGGGAAAAAAAAATGTAAACTTGTAAGTTAAGAAGGTTGCATGTGTTAAAGTGTTTTCTGTGGACATGATTTGGTTTTGATTAGGGCTCTCCAAAAGGGAAATGTTGGTTGGATAGAACTAGCTTTCCTGTGCATCCACTAGCACTGAACTTCCTCTTTAAATCAGTCACCCTCACAGACTAGCTAGATTAATAGAGGTGAATGGTGACTTCAGCATAAGAATAGCTGTAATCCCTGCGTTCTCCTCCTTCAAGTTCCCAGATGCATCTCACTCTCCTCTGCCACTGGAGAAACAAGTAGTTACTTTTATGAGGTGGCTGACAGAGACATGACCTAATGTCATGCTGCTTCCCATGCCAGTTACCCTGGAGCGTGCCTTACACTTCACTTACTCTGTCTCTGGGCTCTTCGCAAATCACTCACATATACCTGAAAATTTGGATGTCATGACTGTAAAAACCACAGAACCATCCTGAACATGAAACATCAGAAAACAAGTCACTACTGTCTTCTGCCAGTTTGATCTCTGTTCTCATGAAACCCTGCATTTTCTCCTGGTTAGCACATTTCTTTTAAGGACTTTGGTGCCAGGGCCTGCATTGCATCCCTCCAGGGGTCTTGCTGCCAGGGCTCAGGGTCAGCTCAGCACCAGCACAGCTCTGGGCAACCTTGTCCTTGCTAAAGATGAGCAGAGGCACCTGGGCAGCACCCTGACATCTCTTTGGGAAACAATCCTAAACAAGTTCAATGAGTTTCAGTTTGGTGGGAAAGTTAGCTTCTGAAAAAGACCGTTGTTGAAATCTTGATTAGTCTCATGCAACTCAGAGATGTGCTTAACATCTGGGAGAAAACGTGTTTATCTGTTAATTAGAAGCAATGGTGAAAAAGTCAAACCCCAGATACTACACTATCAAGATGACTTTACGATGGAAATTTCACTTAATATCTTCCCTCATTTATTTCTTTTTCCTCTATAAGGCGGCATTTCTATGGAAATTATGAAGCCAGGCTGCCCTGTTTTATAATTTCTTATGTAAACACAAGGAAAAAAATACAGTGGAAAACCAGGTTTTTTGCAAATGCAATTTGGAGTCTACTGGACTACTCTGACATAGAGTCATGAAAATGCCATATTTAGCTGAGGCCAGAATGGACTCATTCCAGCAGTTTTATTTGCATGGCTTATCAATACTACAGTTATGACTTGACTATGCAAGGAACTTCTTAAAATAAGAACAGTATCATGTGCAATCAAGAGCATAAACATATTTTTCAGTTATAAAATAAGTGAAAAAAATCCCCAATATATAATCCTCTCATTTGTAATATAAGTAACTTGTGCAAGCTTTTAGGAGAACTTCCTGTCTAAACTGTTTTAAATCATTCTAGAACCGAAGAAAAATTTTTCTGTGAATCAAGAGCAGTCTTTAATTTGGATTAAAACATGAGAAATAAGTACACAAACTAATAAAACTTTTAATCTTGAGAACATAGACTTGTGATTGCTCTTATATTGCTTACACCTTCTCCCCAGTTCTCACCATTTTCCATACAGAATTTTATTCCTATGTTGGATACTGTACTGGGAATTAAGTCAATCTACAACATGAAGTCCACATCAGGTTAATTTCTTGATTTATTTTTTTTCTTCTCCCTTCAGAAATTTCTTCTGTAAGGATTGTATTAAAAGCTCTCTGTTCTTTTTGAGAAGGATAGGGCAAGAGAAGCTATTCAGCAGATGTAGATCTGGGATCTGTAAGCAAATAACCAATGGCCTCAGTAATATCACTGGTGACACAGAAATTAACCAAAATGAAGGAGCCACATGGCAATGGAACTCTATGCTTGATGCACTCTCGACATACATTCCATTCATAAAAAAAGTTAGAACATTTATGAAAAAGACACTCTTACAGGCTTCCTTCAACATATAAAAGTCAAGGCACTCACAAAGCTATCCACCCCTTTCTCTGTAGCAACTCCTTTTTAAAAAAAAAAAAAAAAAGAGAAGGAAAAAAAAAAGACAGACTGTGCACACAAAGGAGGCTTTTTCTCTCAGCTTGACAGCCCACTGCATGCAGGCAGATAAAAGCGTTTTGGATGCTTGCCAGGGGAGAAACCTTAAAGCAGCTTCATTAGCCAAAAGTAAGATAATCAGAGTAAATATACAATGCTGCCTTTGTTACTTAAGCTATTTGATTGGCTGTTATGCTATTGGCTGCCCAATTAATACCCTGAGCACAGGGCACTGACAGTTCTGGGCACCTCAGGGTGCACACAGGAGTGTCAGCATACGATGCGTGGCAGGATTTGCAAAAATGGCTATGCATATTTCCCACTTGTTCAAAGCTAAGAAGATATTTGTCCAAGAGGTCACTCCAACATGCTAATTATGATTTGTGTATGTTAATTATGTCAACGCATGCAAAAGTGTGCAGCTCGGGAAAAAACAATATTAATTTGTAGTAACAACCTGAGCACTGGCCCCAGCAGCGCAAAGGGGTAGGTAGCAGAAAGGGCAAGCAGAGCAAAAAAATTCTCCAGTGATGCTAATGGAGAGATCTGTGTCTCTGCAAATAAAAGAGAGGTGTTAAAGAAATTCCTTAGAGAATTGCCATGAAATGGTGACCATGGAATCAGAGAGATGGATAAATGCTATGAAGTAAAACTGCAAAGGAGGTGAACATTAAAACATCTTATGCTACAGTGGGAATACGACGGGGCCTTTGAGCCTATCTCCACAGGTGAGCTGGAGATCTATTCCCGCCACTTCTGTCATTAAGATTGCAGGCCATTTGAACATTATTTCCTCAGAGAGCAAAGAATAATGTAGTGCATGTGAAATGTTTATTAACTATTTATATTCATAGTTCTTCACCTAACCACAATCTGCAAGCAACCTTAGCGAACATAATCCTTAACATCAAAATCCTCTACCACCCATCAGAGAAGCCCTTCCAACATGTTCATGTACAGGTGCATGACTGTAACAGTGTTTATCTTTGTCACCATCTCTCCCAAAAACAAAGAGAATCTTCCAAATCTGAAGCTATTTTGTTATATTTTAAATCAAATGGATTAAAATACTTAAGCTGCTTAAGCACGCAGGGGAGAAGCTTGGTTCTTCGTGGTCCAATCACATTGGGCGAAATGCAGTAGGGAAAATCTGAAAGCAAAATTCAGGTTGCTAAGTAGGGGACTAAATAATTTCCATGTATGGTAAAGAAAGACTTGGCTACACCTTGATTGTAACAGAACCAAACTGTTTCAGTGGTCTCTAAAGTGGATGTTTGACTAGTAGTAAATGACAAGCCCTGTGTAAGGCATTTTAGAGCCTGAACAGGAGGATAATTGGTGGGATTTTTTCTGAGGCTGCTGGCTTCTCATGAGTGCTGAATTAGTATGTGCTCTGAACTGTTAGTTAAAACTGCAGAAGTTGTAAGATTGTTAAACCCATTTCTGTGGCTACAGCCACATCTGGCATGGTTGTACCTAGTAGCCTGTGCCTCTTTTCTCTCTGCAGCTTAAAGGATATGGTGGATATAGAAAATGTGCATGGAGAATAAAAACTAAAATGATCAAGGAGGTGGAGTAGCTACTTCATAAGGACAGATTAGCATTCTTTCTGCAGAGAAGGCTAAGGAAAGGATATGACCAGAGGTTACAAATTCAGAGGGGCTGTCTACACTTAGCCTGTATCTGCAGCTAAACAATAGCAGTCATTCTATCACTGAGTGACCCCTCCCCAGCCAAGAAGGGGGACTGGGAAAAGGACAGAAGACCCATTGGTTGAAATGAAAACATTTAATGAAACAGCAAAACTAATATTAATATTAATGCAAATATACAGTATATAGAGTTATACTCAGCTCACTGAACGTACAACAATCACAATAATTTGGAAAGCAGTGCTTGGGAGCAGAATGGTAAGTGAGGTCCTCCAAGGATGGCAATCCTTGAAAGGAGCCTGCCCCAGAGAGGGCATTTCTCCTTAACAGTGGGATCTTAACACTGCAGTATCTGTTGTAGTATGTCAATGACCAAAACAGACTGTTGAAGCTAATCCTGAGAACACCTGATCATCACTCCAATAACATAAACTTATCTGAAAGCCATAATATCTGAAGTTTGCCCTTGGCAGCTGCAAACATTCACCTCAGTTTCTTCACTTCAACCCGCTCATACCTTGTTCTACAAAGGTGCAACTCTTCATAGATACTTCTATCATGTGGATAAATTTGCAGTCTGGTGAACAAGAATTCAGTTATAACTCCTCAATATGAGGAGCAATGCCTTCAAGCATCATACCAGTAAGACAAGAAAGATTAATTTTGTGTGCCTTAAACAAATGATAGTAATTATTTAAGATTTAGTTATAGTAGTCAGCTCAATTGACCACGGGATTTTATTACAGTCCTCACAGGAGGGGTGGTATGCTGGATCCAGTTCTCCGTTTAGCACAAGAGAATGAATCTACCACTGAAGGTGAGGACTTAAGCAGCATACCATAGCTGATCTTTGAGAGACCACACAACACAAAAAACGTCAGAACTTTTTGTTAAAGTCCAACAGTTCAGCCCATTATAGTATGTCTTCTTAGACAGAATATGTTCTTGAAATCACAAATGCACTCTTGGTCTCAAAAGGCATGCTAGGTACAGTGATGCTATTTCACAATGCTCCCCTATTTCAAAACAGCAAGCAAAGCCATGCTTCTTCTCATGAAAGCCCAGTCTGAATCAATCTAAATTGCTCAGGTAACTGAATGGGAGAATATATGGGTTGCAAAGATTTGCTATTCACAGCACAAAGCATTATTTTCCTTTTATCATTTTTAAATTTGCTAATACTCGGAGTAATTGTCTTCTTGTTCTCACAATATGAGACTAAATTAAGAGCACCAAACAATCCATCTTCATTGCACAATTCACTAGTCAGTATATCTCTTCATTCTTTTTCTAATTACTTAAATTAGCTTTTTTTCACACCAGTTTTCATGCACTGCTTACCTTGTTAGTTTCTCTATCCTGAATACTTTTACCCATTCATTTTTTGATCATTCAAAAGGGAGATGAACCAGGATGAATGTCTCGTTTTCATGTGGTTGTTGACTGAGAACTTTACTAATTCAAAACTAAACTAGACTCTTTTTTGTCTATGTTTGTGGGCTTGGAGTTTGCATAATTTTCCATGAGAGCTCTTACAGACTGCTATGGACAATGGCCAAACTTCATTTGGACTAATCACTGAACTTTCTCCTCCCCTTCTATCCCAATTTGAGCAAATGAATGGTCAGCAAAAATCTTGACCTCTCCTGGAAGAAGAGTGGATAGAGGTTGGCTGTAGAGAGCAATTGGAGGAAGTCAGTATCTTCCAGAGATTTCTTTCTTCTTTGAGGTGTGTTTTCTCAGAGGGTAAAATAGGAGAGGCACCAACATAACAGGTAACTGTTCTCTGTACAGTTGATTTCTTGGGGAATCGGTTCCTTACCAGTGTTATTTACTACACTCATACTTGGCAAACCAAAGAGACCAAGAAAATGCATCTAAAAATGTAGTGAAGGACAGACGAAAGATGTATTCCCAGAAGCAAAATACCCATTTAATGAGACATTTACCCAGGCTGCAGTGAATCTAATTTTCAATCTAATCCAATAGAGCCCCACAATGCACTTCACCGGGGTCAAATGCATAGATGATTCCCAACAGCAATACCTTTCTACTAAAATGCCTGTTTTTAAATTAAGAGCTATATGGTGGGATGATTCGCATAGTTGGAGCGCCACAATGAATGGCTAAAGTCTTTCTAGAAGAAATAGACAAGGAAAGAGAGGTGGTGGGATAGTGTTATATGTTAAAGAGTGCTTTGACTGCCTAGAATTCAATGTTAGGCACACCAACGTGGAGTGTTTACGGATAAGGATAAAGGGGAAGGCCAATGAGACTGATATCCTAGTGCGAATCTACTACAGACCACCTGACCAGGATAAAGACACTCTGACAAGGCATTCTTTCAACAACTTAGAGATGTCTCACATTCACTAGCCCTGATTCTTGTGGGGGACTTCAATTTACCAGATGTCTGCTGGAAGTACAACACAGCAGAAAGAGGGCAGTCCAGGAGGTTTCTAGAACGTATAGATGATAACTTCCTGTTGCAGCTGGTCAGTGAGCCTACCAGGGTAATGCCCGGCTACGCCTACTGTTTACGAACTGGGAACGGCTGGTGGAAGATGTGGTGGGTGGAGGTCGCCTTGGCCACAGCGATCATGATATGATAGAATTTTCAACATGCCGTGAAGTTAGGAGGGTTGTCAGCAAAATCTCTACCTTGGACTTCCGGAGAGCTGACTTTGGACTATTCAGGACACTGGTTCAAAGAATCTCTTTGGAATTAGCCCTTAAAAACAAAGAGGCACAGGAAGGCTGGGCTTACTTTAAGAATGAAATTATGAAGGCACAGGAGCAAACTGTCCCTATGCACTGTAAAATGAGCCATCAGGGAAGAAGAGACATGTGGTTGAGCAGGGAGCTTTTACAAGAACTCAGGGGGAAAAAAAAGAGCGTATCAACTCTTGAAAGAGGGACAGGTGAATCAGGAAGCATTTAAGGATATTGTAAGGTCATGCAGAAAGAGAATTAGAGAAGTAAAAGCTCAGAACTTTATTTTATGAAGTGGATCATCCTGAGTGGCATCGAGTGACATGTAGAAGACAACCCAGGGACCAGGCCCAGTCAACATGGATTTAGGAAAGGAGAGTCCTGCCTGACAAATCTCATCTCCTATGACTGGGTGACCACCCTAGTGGATGAGGGGAAGGCTATGGATGTGGTCTACCTCGATTTCAGCAAAGCCTTTGACACAGTCTCCCACAGCATCCTCCTGAAAAGCTGGCAGCCCACAGCTTGGATGGATGCACCCTTCGCTGGGTAAAAAAC
>NW_009734807.1:0-109091 GCF_000703405.1 Apaloderma vittatum | reverse complement strand
TTCCCCAAGGACCAGTACTGGGCCCAGTCCTGTTCAACATCTTTGTTGATGACCTGGATGAGGGGATTGAGTCTACCCTTAGTAAATTCACAGATGATACCAAGCTGAGGGGGAGTGTCGATCTGCCAGAGAGTAGGAAGGCACTACAGAGGGACCTGGACAGGCTGGGTCAATGGGCCGAGGCCAATGGGATGAAGTTCAAGACTAAGTGCAGGGTCCTACACTTTGACCACAAATAAACCCCAGCAGCGCTACCAACTGGTGGAGGAGTGGCTGGAGAGTGGCCTAGCAGAGATGGACCTGGGAGTGCTGGTTGACAACCAATTGAACATGAGCCAGTAGTGTTCCCAGGTGGCCTGGAAGGCCAATGGCATCCTGCCTTGTATCAGGAACAGTGTGGCCAGCAGGAGCAGGGGTGTAATTCTGCCCTTGTGCTCAGCACTGGTGAGGCCTCACTTTGAGTTCAGCCTGGGGGTTGTTTAGCCTGGAGAAGAGGAGACTCAGTGAGGACCTTATCACTCTCTACAGCCAGATGAAGGGACGTTGTAGTCAGGTGAGGGTCAGGCTCTTCTTCTGGGCAACTAGAAAAAGGAGAAGAGGGCATGGGCTGAAACTGCATCAGGGAAGGTTTAGGTCCTCATGGAGAGGGTGATCAGGCATTGCAATGCACTGTTCAGGGAAGTAGTGGAGTCACCGTCCCTGGAGGTGTTTAAGGAAAGGCTGGATGTGGCACTTAGTGCCATGGTCTAGCCAATGTGATGGTGTTGGCTCATAGGCTGTGATTACAAACAGCAAGGAAAATAGGTAATAAAGCCATAATTACAAGGTACATATTATTCAAGCATTTGGCCGTACTAGGGGAAATGTGATATAAACAGAGTCAGATGAGAAATTCTCTATGATTGAATAAATAGAAAGTGGGTAATACTAAGGCTATGTTAATGATTTCCCCATTCTTCTCCAAATCATGATATTCACAGTATCTGGGGACACAGAAAGGTAAACCAGAAAAGCTGCAGCAGAAGAAAACTCAAGAATCACAGCAGACTTCAGCCATAGAGAGCCTGACTAAATACCAGGTTAGGACATAACAGAGATGACATTCCAGTATGTCACTCAGAAAACACCTCTTCAGAGCAGTAAATTAGCAAGTCTAAGAGAAGACAGCCAATGCTTCCCTTACTCCCAGTACTGACAAGGGTACTATTCAAACTTTTACTACCAAAAAACTATTTTACAGTAGCTGAGAGACTATAATCACACATTCACCCATCGGTGGGATCAGGGGTAAGAGGGGGTGGGACTTTATTTCAAATACAGAAATTATCTAAGGTAACAGTATATAGAAAAAGAAAAAAAAAAGGTTCATTTGGAGAGGTGTAATACTTGCAGACAGCTTGGAGGATGCTTTCAAACTGGAAAAAGCACCCAACACAGAGTTCAGAGAGAGACAGCGAGTAAGGTCACATAAGTATACGGGAAGAATTCCATGCAAGGAACTACAAAAAACTACAATGCTTCAGCTCATAAAAGTGATAATCAGGGATGGCTAAGGTGGAAATCTGTGAACTTAATGAGTGTCTATAAACTTAATGATGATGCTAAAGAGGGAAGAGGGTTCCTTGCAAGAAGTAAAAGCAGGAAACAAACGAAAATTATCGAGTTCTTTATGCACAGCATAGAGTTACTGTATGGTACTCTTTGCCATGGGGTCTTGCAGATGTGAAAAGTGAGTCCAGTCTTCTCCCCAACTAGTATAAGGTTTGCAGAAGAAAAATTAATAAAGACTTTCAAAACAGACAATTCGAGCTCCATCAGTCTCTGAACCACAAATGGTTGAAGGCTAGGGTCAAATTTAGAGGAGCTATCATAACATCTTGCCTTCTTATAATCTTCCCTAGACATCTGGTGTTGGCCAAGAATGATACCGAGGTAGAGAGACCTTTGGTCTGGTGCAGTGCAATCACATTTTTATGAAGAACAAATCAATAACATGAGTTGTAGCAAATTGCAAGGACCAGATGGTACTCACCTAGGAGTTTCAAAGGGACTACAATATGGAAAAGATGCACTGCAGTAAATGTTTCAGTTAAAACATAAAATGTCCTTGGTAGCATGAGTAGTGGCAAATAAAGTTTCAGTTCATAGAAAGGTTCTCAGACTGAACTGCGGAGTATCAGTCTAGAAAGCTAGATTTCCATACTGGAGAAAATTATAGAATCTATGATAAAAAATACACTTGGTAAGTCTATAAATAGCTGTGAACATAAAGTGAAAGACATAATTTTTCCTCTTGCAGTTATATTTTTAGAGTTTATTCAAAGGACCAATGACCAAGCAGAAAACAGTAATCTGACACTGGCTTGTCAGGAAGTTTCCTCAGTAAAGATTTATGATGAAACTAAGTTCTCATGGAGTAATAATCAAAAGATAGAAAGCAATGAGTTAAAAAGTTGTTGATGTTAACACCAGAAAATATTACCACTAGAGTCCCTGGACCTTTGTTTTATAACATGCACATATGATCTGAGAGAGTGAATAATTAGGTGACAACAGTGCAGGATAATGTCCTACTGAGTGACTGGGAGGTAAAATGAAAGACAATATCAGTGTTTGTAAATGCAAAGTAATGTACATGGGAAAACAATCCTAACTGTTCATATACACCAATGGGCTCTAAACTATATGTTACCATTCAGAAAATCCTGGATTTCCTGCAATTAGCTTTCTGAAAACCGCAGGCCAATTCACTCAGGTGCTTAGAAAAGCAAACAAATTTTAGGAGTTGCAATGAAAGGAAAGAAGGCAAAATAGAGAACATGTTTACTGAGTGTCAAGGGTTAGGCTCAAACCAGAACAGAGTTATGCAGACTACTCAAGAACCTGAACACAGTTCATATTCCAAGCCTACTCACCTCAGAATTACACAGTAAGATTGTAAAGCTACAGGGGATGACAGTAAAGGTGTACAGAAAACTCTATAAAGAGTGACAAAGATTTGGATTGTTTCATCCAGATTAAGAAATTGCATGTATATAATCCATAGAGAAGTAACTATTGAAGTACAAGATCATGGCCTATAAAAAATGAGTGAAACAAGGAGAGTGGGTAGAGAAGTTGCTGCTCAGACAAGTGAGGAGGCATCACATGAGACTACCAATTGCAGGCACAAATAAAATAAAATAAAGTTTTTTCATATATTGTTTAACTAACCTTTGGAAATCTATTATGCTACTACCAATTCTAAAAAGAAGGGGGCACAGGGTGAGAAGGGTGATGGTTTATGCAAGTTAATGGAAGAAAAATTCCTCAAGGTCTGTTAAGTATATTCTGGTAAGTATATTCATTCCCAGGTCAAAAGATTCCTAAGTGGAGGACATCCTGGAAGATTCACAGCTATCTAGGCAGAAATTCACTTTATGCTTGGCCTGGTCTTATCTACTCAGATGGAAAACTCTGAGATGATACAGAAGTGGGGAAGTTGTTAAAAGACGGAGATTATCATTCCCAAACATTTTCAGTAATACTGCCAAAACTCTAGGAGCTGATGAATAAACTAGATTTGCCCCACATATGATTTCCCATTCTAGAAAATAATTATTTTTCATTCATATTACATATCTGAAATGCTCTATCAGTGAAACGTGACTTACTGCATTTTTGAAAAATCTATCTCCGAAATGTGTGTAACTACCTTTTAATTTATTGTAATACAAACAAATTCCCTTTGGGCTTAGGTCCCTATTTTTTCTGATTCTATACTAACAGGTGTTCAGTATACTCAGTAGCATTAAATTTAAATGATTCCTTAAAGACACTGCTATTCCTTTTCTACTGTTTCACCTTCCTCTTGCTCTGATTCCTCCCTTCCCCTTTTCTGAAACAGTTCCCGATTCCTGCTTCCCCATATTTTCTCTCTCACCTCTCCTTTTCTCCATTGCCTTTGCTTTCTGTTGAATCAATTAAATAGATAATTATGGCAATGAAATGTCATTATTAACAGGGGATAAGGGAGTTCATAGCCCCAAGTCACTGCTAGAAGTAGAGTTAAGATTTGAATGGACACTGCTGGTTCAACTACAGCTCCAGTCACATCCAGAATACTTCTCCACGATCTTCAGAATTAAGGGTGCATATTTGGGTTTATTTATTTCTTATAGAAATCTTCATACTAGATGATCTACATGCATATAGAGGAACAAAAGCCAGTGGATGGCATATTTAACTTACAACTAATAGATTCAGCATTCTGTACAAAAAAGAGAGCTTATTAAAGGAGAGGATGTTTTAGGGGGACATTGGTTAGTTTTCCTTCAAAGAAATAATAATTATCCCTGACCTGCATGCATGTAGAAGCTCACAGTAAACACTAATTTCTCAGGGTGACTTTTAAAGGGAGGGAGTTCACAGAGTTCTCTGGACAAAGACAGCTGTGTACCTTTTTAGGTCTCCATAGGAACTAGGCCACATTATTTGTAGGTATACAGCTAAATCCCCCTTTTCTTTTTTTTCTTTTTTTTTTTTCTTTCCTAGCTTCATTGACAGGATTTGCAAAAATATCAGTTATGTGGAATTCATGGCTGCACTTGCAGGAATCCGCATGGAGTCTCAGGTCTCTTGTCCCAGTTCAGTTCAGTTCCCATCACAATTCTTTCTTGAATATTTTCTGTGGATGCCTAGACATCACTTGAAAGCCAGCATGGCTAAAGCAGACTCCTAATCATCTATTCTCATTACTTCAGGTCCTTCACTATTCCCCTTTCACTCTGAATGGGGATCACTGGGGCTATGGCCTACCTTAGAATCACAGAAAGTTATTTGTGCCATCTCTGACTATGCTCTCCCGCCAAACACTTCAGATCCAGATGGCATTTGTTTTATAGTGTCTTTTAATATGTTTTCTCTAATGTCCTTTCACAGAATCACAGAATCACAGAATCACAGAATGTTAGGGGTTGGAAGGGACCTCTGAAGATCATCTAGTCCAACCTTCATCCCAGCATACCTAACCACTACACCATAGCCTCAAGTGCTAGATCTACTTTTTTTTTAAACACATCCAGGGTTTGTGACTCCACCACCTCCCTGGGCAGCCTGTTCCAGTGCCTCACCACTCGTTCAGGAAAGAACTTCCTCCAAATATCCAATCTAAACTTACCCTGACGCAACTTGAGGCCATTTCCCCTTGTCCTGTCATTAGTAATTAGAGAGAAGAGACCAGCACCAGCCTCACTACAGCCTCCTTTCATGTTTGTTCATGTTCTTATTACCTTATATCTCAACTTTGGTAACAACTTTTCATCTGCCTTTTGAAAGCATTACCTTACTTATCTCCAATCAATTAATTGCTCTATTCAGAAGTTAAAATAAAGCTTTAGTTGCACCACTGTGTTCAGTTTTGAACCAATTTAAAAGAGTCTGAAAGACAGCACTGAGATTGATATAAAGGTTTATATGAAAAGACTTGATGAGTCAGGGTTGTTTAACCTAAAGAAGATATTTAAGATAGAAAGGCATGAAAGCCTTCAACTATGCAAAAGCCTGCTGCAGGGAAGAAAAGAAAAATCTGTTTTCCACATTCACGTTGGATAGGACAGGAAATAATGGGTTTCAACTGCAACAGGGAAGATTTAGGTTACCGATAGGAAATTTTTTTATAGTGATCAAAGTTAGCAAACCATTAGAACAGATTGTCTGGGAGTCTGGGAAACTCCTCCTTTGGAGATATTTAAAAATAGCTTGAACTAATATATACCTGAGGTGATGCTGGCCTTGTTGATGTTGCCTTCTGGCAGGATGGCTGGATTAGATGATCTCTTCATGTAACCTTCCAGCCCTATTATTATAATAATGTTGATATTGCTAAATTTATCTACTCTCTTGAAGACCAAGAACCAAGACCTGAAATTTGATTTGATAACTGAGGAACAGTCTGTGTTTAAGCAAAGAAAGAAAGTGGCTTGTTGAAGTTCATCTACTGTATTTAAATGTTAAAACATTGGAAAATTTTCTATATATAGGAATGTATTCCCGTGTGAAGTATGTTACTGCAGTACCCTGACTCTAAAGACAAAAAATTTATGGCTCACTGTGGGCACACTAGCATCTGACAGGCTGGAATACTGCCTCTTCACTATCTGCAGATAAAAGAAAGTGCAGCAGCTGTTACTGTTCAGGTAGCTGGTAGTGATGAAGAGCCCAGGAGGAGTCTGAGGCAGTCTATTGCCTTGACAATTGCAGGACAGGTGGCCTTAGATGTGATTTATATTACTAAATATTTCCCACTTTCCACCTCCGTGTTACCTGAATTTTGCCTAATCATCCAGGTGGTCTTCACCCAGGGTGTGATTCAGGTAGTCGGGCATTACTTTTGTAAGGAGTGTAAATAATAAACTGTCAGCATATAAGACTATACAGGAAATTTTGTTTAAGAGTCAGTCTTAAGGGCTTGTAAATTAATCTTTTCTACAATTTTTAATTATATTTATTCCTTCCAGGAGTAAGACTGTGTGAGTAGCAAGCTTCAATAAGTCTTCTTATCCAGTCAAAAAAGCTTTATTTAAAACTTTCTTGCAGTAATGCTGCATTCCCGGTAGCAGAAATGTGAGGTTCATCAAGAGTGTTTCTTAGTAATAATGGATTTTATAGCATAAATATACAGATACTTAGGTATGTATGCATATATATATAAAATAGAAATATAGAATGGCTTAGATTGTAAGGGACCTCAGAGATCATCTAATCCAACCTCCCTGCCATGGGCCTCAGAGAGAGATCATCAACCCCACCCCCCCTGCCAGGGGCAGGGATGTCTGTCAGCTAGACCAGGTTGCTCAAGGCCTCATCCAGTCTGGCCTTGAACATCTCCAGGAAGGCAATCTATTCCAGAGTCTTGCCACCCGTGTACTGAAGAATTTCTTCCTAAGACCCAATCTAAACCTCTGATTTAAATCCATTTCCCCTTGTCCTATCAGTGGACACTCTTGTAAAAAGTCCCTCCTGAGCCTTCCTGTAGGTTCCCGTCAGGTATTGGAAGGCAGTTATAAAGGTCACCTCAGAGTCTTCTCTTTTCACGACTAAATCCCAGCTCCCTCACACTGTCCTCGTAGCAGAGGTGCTCCAGCCCCTGGATAATTTTTGTGGCCCTCCTCTGAACTCATTCCAACAGATCTGTGTCCCTCTTACGGTGGGGACACCAGGTCTGGATGCAGTATTGGAGGTGGGGTCTCACAAGAGCAGAGTAAAGGGGGAGAATCACCTCTCTTGACCTGCTGGCCACACTCTTCTGGATGCATCCCAGGATATGGTTGCCCTTCTGGGCTGCATGAGGGCACTGCCGGCTCATGTTGAGCTTCTCGCCTATCAACCCCCTCAAGTCCTTCTCCTCAGGGCTACTCTCAACCCACTCTGTACCCAGTTTGTGTTTGTGCCTGGGACTGGCCCAACCCAGGTGCAGGACCTGGGTTGAAACTTGTTGAAATTCATGCAGTTTGCACTGGCCCATTTCTCAAACCTGTCAAGGTCCCTCTGGATCGCATCCCATCCCTAAGTGAGTCCATGGCACCACATAGCAGACTTGCTGAGGTTGCATTCAGTGCCATTGTCAGTGTCACTGACAAAGATGTTGAACAGCACTGGACCCAGAACAGACCCCTCAGGAACTCCACTTGTCACTGGCCTCCACGTGGATGTTAAGCTGTTGACCACAACTCTTTGAGTGCAACCTTCTAGCCAGTTCCTTATCCACCAAGTGGTCCACCCATCAAGTCCATGTCTGTCCATTTTAGCAATCAGGATGTCTTGTGGGACAGTGTCAAATGCATTGCACAAGACTAGGTAGAAGACATCAGTAGGTAGATAAATGTCATGGAAAAGGTTGGAAGAGAACACAGGAGATCGTTTGGGAGGGTTAACTTCAGAGTTAGATCATGTTTCTCATGGCCTCTCCAAGTCTCCTTTTCTACTGCTTAACTATCTCCACTCTGAATTTTCTTTTCCTCTTATGTAGTCAGTACTTTCCTTGTTTCAACTTGCAACTTCTGCCTCTTTTTCTCTGTACGTTCGAGAATGGTCTTTCTCTATCTTTTTGGTAACTGCCATTTTTGCTAGCTCTATTTTAAGGAAACGCATATGTATGCTTTCTTAATGATATAAACAGTTGCACAAAAGTGTTTTATGAAAGTTACTTAAACCATCAGTTTTATGGAGAAATTATTACGTATTCATTCTCTCCCAGATCATTTGCCATTCATGGTATATTTTTTAAAGTAGTTATCTGTTTTCCTTGCTATGAAATGGGCAGAATTTACATATGACAAAATTCTAAATTCTTCAGCTATTCAGAGGTAGTGAAAGCATCATAGGATGACAAAAATATTCCATCAAGAAAAATAGAAGATGCTACCTCTTGTCTATGTAACTTCCTTGGCTGCCCACTCTTAGCATCTGTGTGACTTGCCATATATATTTAGATAATATTCTCATATATTGCTTCAGTTAATATTAAACACAGTAGAAAACAGTAAGATTCAGTCTTAGAAAAAAGTCATTACAGAAATTAAGTGGAAAAATTAACTGTGCAGTAATTGTGTACAATGTAAACATACATGACTTATAAATACACAACTTTACTATACCCAGCTACAGTTCTGAAAAAGAGAAAGTAAATACGGAAAATCAGATTTCTTGACAGAGGGGGACAAATAAGGGAGAGATGGCGATGGAAGAACTTTCAAATGACAGCCTCAAATTTATTTTCACTAAAATAATTGATTTTTTTAAAAAGTTCTAGTCAGACATTATTTTTGTCAGCTAGAGGGCCTACTTTCCCACAACTGTGATTCTTTTCTCTATTAAAATCAAAGTGTCTTTCATTTCTATCAAAACAGAGGATTGGGATGTTCTGCCCTCATAATTTCCTGTATTTTAAAAAATATTTTTAAACTATGGAAAGGTAAGAACAAAGAATCCTCATTTTTCTTCCAATTATTTGTATAAAAAGTTCTTTTTTAGCAGGGCTTTTCAAGAGCCAACTGCAAAGTTTAAAGTAAGGACATATGAGACTTCAGAGATAATATGCTGTTTTACGCTCGGATTATGATCGTGCAGTCTGGAGCTGCACATATGCTGAACTCATGTCCTGTAAAATGTTCACTGTAAAAAAAAAATCCATACATATTTGTTTTATTACAACGAATGGCAAAAGTCAAGATATGTAGTCATTGATTCCAAATGTAGTGGCTACTGCCTAAAGTACAAATTCAACATTACTAACAAAACTCATTTTCTAGAGACAAAATAAATACTGTTTACATCAATATAATCTCATTTTTGCTCTGTTTTGTAAAGACACTGAAGCTATATTTCAGATATCCTGGCTGTATAGTAAACTATTTTTGATCAGACTGCCTTTGATAGTAAGGTTTTTTTCATAGTCTATCACCCATTTAATATTTAGAATATGTAGTTTAGAATTATCAATAGACACCAAAGGCCAATAATTTCTTCCACTCCATGACTGATTAACAAAAGAAGAAAAAAGCAGCTTCTCAGATAGATAGAAGACATTTCAGAGAAACTGGAGACTTTCTGGTAGAAGTTTTTCAGCAGTCAAAAAGGATTTTTGAGATGCAAAACCAAAAACTTCACAAGGAACGAAACTCAGGAGCATATCACAAAGATTAAAAGGAGGCAGTAGTATCAATTTAATCGAAGTATAGATGTATTATACTGAAGAATATTCTGATGAAGGTCCTAAAATAGAATTTTGTGGTGAGCAAGCTGTGGCATGCCATAATTGGAGCCTAGAAATTTTCCAGCAGGACTAGATGCTGAAGTTAACCAGCATCTGACTATTCATGGCTAAGCATCCCACTAGAGCTTTTCAAACATAAGCTCTCCAAATAATTTTACTAATATGTTAATAGAGGTGGCTAATTAAAAGAATCTGATATTGCATCAACGCTGCTGTTGTCAGGAGTCTGTTAGCTCCGGTTGTGATGCATCCTACGGCTCAGCTGTTTTCACCCACTCTGGATGTCCACCTGAGACTCTCATGGAATCTGGATGAAAGGTTGGCTGCTTCCCCGCCAAATGTGTCTGTGTGCATTGAGGACTCTTTATGACAAATCAATCTGTCAGACACCACCATAGCATGTGACCGTTGTTTCTCATCACACATACTCAACATCTATTTCTGGGAGCTGGTAGGACTGAACACACAATATTATTTAGCTTTTCATTTCACACTCTGGCACCAGATATACCCAGAGGTCCCAAATCTTTGGCATGGCTCTTCTCTTGGTACAAGCATGCTTGTTTTCATTCATTCTCACTGAAAAAAAAATATTGCTGTGAACCCTATGTTTCAGCAGTACTGTGTTGCATTTTGAGAGCTGAATATGAGTATCTAGTCTTTTTGGTTTGTTTCTTATTCTGACCCCAATCTTCAGAGACCCAATCAGATGATTGTAAAGGTCCTTTCCAACCCAAACCATTCTACAATTCTACGATTAGATTTGAAATAACAAAGACTATCTTTATTTTTTTACAGTATTCTGAAATACCTTGCAAGAAATATTCCATAGCTATCTGGTAGATGGGATAGAGACATAGAACATGGTCTTTTTTTTTCTTTTTTTTCTTTTTCTTTTATACAACTGTAAAAGGCTGGGAACTTCAATTCTCCTTTTTTTTTGTAAAATACTCAGGCTTTCATGCTTGCACAGACAAACGCTACTCTGATTTCCCACACTTGACAACACATATTTATGCAAGTTCTGTAGTTCTGTGGCATCTGTTGAACTTCAGCCATCTGGATTCATGTTCTAGCCTTAGGCATCCATAACCTAACAATATTTAGCACATCTTTTTCCATATAGAAATTCATTTGGCATCTTCTGAATCAACGTTTTGAGCAAAGCTGTACTAGAACTCTACTAGATGTTTGCTCAAAATGCAGTTCAGAAGATGCCAAATGAAGGAAAGTTTGCAGTAAAGGTTTTTCTTTCAGATCAGTCATCTGTAAACTCTATTTCAAAGTTATACTGACATATCCTACATTTCAGTTAGTTTGAAGATGGTATAGAGACAATATGGTGTGTGATCTCTCTGTGAAAGCTGTAAATCAGCACACAGATAAAAAAGCTACTTCTGGCCTTTTCTGAAATCATTTATCACAATAGTTACTTCAGGACACTCAAGTGCTACAGTGTCAAATGTGTTGACACCGTGAGTTGTGAGGTTTGATGAATCTGGGAAACAGTAGGTTGTTGCATCATTTCATGGTTTCACTTATGTCAAATGGCCGCTAGGAAGTAACATAAGAGTTTATGGTTCCTCTGAATCTGAATATCATATTGTGGCAATCAATACCTACCTTTTGGTCAGAAGTTTGATCTAACATTTCATTAGGCTGCATGATATTTTTTCCTCTATTCTCTTCAGCACAGCAAATCAGTACATCACACCAGATACCTAGTTCATAGTTATTTTGTCATATGATATATGGAAGAGTGATTCATATACCAAGTTGTTGAGCATTTTTAAGCATATTACTGTCAGGGTTTCACCTGTCTTCTGATAATTCAGACGTGTTAGACTTTAAAGATCTCTTAATGTAATAATTTCAGTCTTCTGGCAAAATGTTTAATGAAGAAAAAGCACTCAAAGCTATCTTTTGTCATATATATTGTTCTAGGAATATAACATTTGTCATACAAGAGCAGAAGGGATCTCAGTAGCTCTGTGATAATTCAGATCCTCACCCTTTTGAGTCCTTGTTTTCTCACACTGTCACCAAGTTTTTTATGGTTGTTTTGAATTTTTGTCTTCCACAGCAGGATCTCCATTTTTGTGTAACTAATATGCAAATAAGCACTTTTTTAATGCTTATTCTTCTCTCAATGCTATTTTTCAGAAGTATTTTCCCTGGGAAACAAACATTACGTCCTCTTAGAATGGTTATGATTATTGGTAAAAACAATTCCTCGTGAACCTGAGCCTCCCATTATCACAAGTATAGTTAACAAAGAACCAAGTATCTTGAGTGACTACGTTCAAAGATTATTTTTCTTCCTCTTTAGGAACTAGCTGACACAAGTCCAAGATGGGCATGTGAGTCCATGAAGAGATAATTGTAGCAACTCCGAATCAGTGCAATTGGAATATAGATGGAATATACATCAATTTTTTCCATGAATCTTCACAGATATTGATGAAATTAATGTAATTGCAGAGAAATCACTTAGACTACGTTCTACTTTTTTTTAAGACACTGTTCTCTGCTCCTTCTTCTCCTTCAAGAAAAGTATGCCTGTTCATCTGTATAGATATTTGGATAATGTTATGTTTCAACCTAGTTGAAATGATGATTGTGTATGCTTCTCATGACCTCCAGCAATAGCAACCTCCGAGCACAGCAATGTCATCTGGGCAATTCTCTGTAGAGAATCATAGACATCAGTCTTCAAAAGTACTGGTTGTAAAATACATACATATATAGCATTTTTAACACTTCTTGGACTACCTATTCTATAATATCCTTTTTTTTTCCCACACAAACCTGCAGAGAGATCCATGATCTTTAGACAGATTTAGATATAGGCATGCATTTGATACTACTCTATAGGATAGATATAGCAAATAAAGGGACACTATCCCATATTACTTCAATAGCCTGATTTAATGTGCACATGTAGGATTCGGGGAGATTGCTCTGGGTTTTTTTTCAGCAGTGTAAGAAAAAACAGTAACAGTGCACTTCTACAGAGCACCTATGACATCAACCATTTATGTCCAAAACAAAACTCACTTTCCTGGAGAAATCACATATTTTACATTGGGATCTATGATAATGCCAGAAGATAATGTTTATTCTTTCCCCAAAGTCTGCATTTCTAATAATTTTAAGGTTTTGTGTAGCACAGTTTCCCTTGCTTGTTAACAGTTTCTCAGCCTTGTAGTTTTACAAATGTAGAACTGTTGCCAGTCTCCTCACCCTCTGCTCTAAAGCCCAAACTTTTCTAATTCCAGCCAAGTTGCAACGGTTATAGTAGCTCTGATTCAAGCAATAAGTGCTCCCTAATGCATGGTGTTATCATAATCGTATCATATGCTACATTCTATGACCATTTTAGCTTCCAAAGTTGCATGGGACTGTCAGTCCTTACAATAGTTTCTCAAACCGGGTCTGTGTTGACAAAACTTACAGCAGTCAGCTGAGGCAAGTCCTTTAGTCAAGGGAGGAAAAAAATGAACATGAATGAAACAATATTTAACACCTACAAAGAGTGAGCAGAGAGTGCACGCTGGTTTCTACTCCAAGACAATGTAAAAGCAGCAACAGTCATTCCTCAAAAAGCTGTGTTGCAAATTACAGGTTTGTTGTTTTTCAACAACGATCCAAGTACTCTGAGGGATTGTAGGCATGCCTTGGAGCTACAGAAACAACACGTACTGATGTGGGGGACAGAGGGATTTCTTTTTTATCACCAATTTGTCCTGCCCATTGGAAATGTGCATCAACTTCTGGTAATTTAAAGGACTGCACAGGAGAAAGATTGCAACAACCCAGCATGGCCCCAGGGGCAAGGTACACTACCTTTTCCCTTTACCTCAGAACAAATAAGCAGTGCCCTCTACTGACCAGCACCAATAGTACAGCACGCACCCCTCACTTGGGATTACTTTACGGAAGTAAAAACCATGATCCAGTGCGAGGGCATAGACCTTATTTTCCTCTGCACCCTAGTTACCCTACTTTTTTCTAGGGAGTCGGATTTTCCCGTACATCAGCACTGTTCTTTTGCCAGGTTTCACCCATATTATCACATCATCTCAAAAACTATAGTTTTGATGTCACATCCTCATTTGAGTCTAATATGAAGTATATTCTGCAAGGTTTTCTAACTTTTAAGTGATTCCATGTTTTACTTTTTTTTCTAAACAAGATAATAATTTTTGAGCACCTATAGCATCATCCCAGACCCAGAAATCCCTATCCTCATCTCTTTGCACCAAATACACGTTAGTGTATAAAGCTTCCTCTTTCTAGGGTAGTAGGAAGCAGCTAGGAACATGGCTCTCAGCCACCTTGAAATCGTAACCTTATTTCCTTTGACTTCCTATTCTCAGCAGTTCTGACAATCATAATACATAGTTAATGATTTTTGTTTTGTATTGCTTAGACTGACATACACAAAGCAGTTCTGCATTTAGCTCCATTTCAAACTTCACTTATCAAGTGGCCAAGAGAATTTCTGTACAAGCATCTCAGCTTTCCCAGGTTTGTGTTCAGTGTGCAGATCTGAGATGTGTGCTTTCGAGGTGGTTGGCAGGTCCCATATGACAACGACATTAATCTGTGCGTGGTCGATATCAACTAAGACACGTCTTTTCTGTAAGCTTGTAAGCTTTTTTTTACATCTGTATTCTGTCCAAGGTCTCCTTTTTCCTTCTGATGACTGACTCTGCAGTGTTAGTTATGTACTTCGCATCAAACTTACGGTCTGTAGTTTTTACTCCTTAATTTTACAATCGGTTTGTCAACATCTTCATTAAAGATATTAATGAACAACTGAGTTTTCTGTTTATTGCCATAATACCGCACAAATAAGGCTCCTTAATCTTCACTTAGCTAATACTTAATATTTTTTATCCATTTCAGTGGACAGCTTTACCTACATAGGTGCTGGTTTGGTGTAAAAATTATCACTAATTAGTCACATATTTATATTGTTTAATGCTCCATCGAAGCTTCAATCATCTTCCTGGTTTGGTAGGAATACCATTATGGTAGTCTCTCTGCTCCTCCTGGCATGAAGTTCCCCACATATGTTGTTGCTGTTAGGTGAAGACTTTTGCTTGTCTACATTCAGACTAGCTGTTTTACTCCCCCTAAAAGTGCCCCCAAACTACAGACATTTTCCTGTGCCCCAGCTTGAAGACCTTCTACATCATTCACATTTTCCAGCAAAGTATCTCAACTGCATCTGCATCCTTGAGATAGTGGGAACAGTATCTACCTGAGGACTGGAAGAATGAAACTACATGTCACAGTTCCTTCTAAGTCATTGCTGAAAACCTGCTGACGCCTTTGATATAGCAAAATATTTAGCATCAGTTCTGAATGTTTTCTGGTCAATAGTATAAGCAAGTGAGCATTTCCAGATTTGTTACATCTTGCTCTTGTGAAACTGTAAGTGAAGGCCTTCATCTCTTTGTTTTGCTGAAGCGTCTCTCATTGTTGCAGAGGACCTTCCCCAGGCTCAGTCTTGAGGCTCAAATTCTTCAAGAGTGATTCAACAAGCCATTTTATTTTGATTTAGGATCTCTAAAGGCATAACGTGCCTTAATTTGTCAAATGAGCCCAATTAATCTTGTTTCCACAGTAATGAATTTTCTTAATGCTAAAAAAGAGACAGGACATGCATTAAGCAAGACTTACAGTTAGAATTTTAGATGCAAATTTGTAAACAAAACCTAAACAAAACACACCAGAAAATCCCAGCTTGTATTGTACAAGGCTCTTCTGCAGATAGCTCAGCATATCTCACCTAAAATTCTTCCCATATGTTCTACTTTCAAAAACTGGGGCATCCAGTGTTCACAATAATCCTTCCTGCCGTAGAGCATTGATGATCTCCTTTTGTTGTGTGATATGGTGTCTAGAACTAGAAATAGATCTGGATGTAATATTTTAAAGAGTGAGATCACTAGATTTACGCTGTGGTTTCTTATGCTGTTTCTAACAATCCTTACATTTTAGGCATCTATTTGTCAGATGAACTGAACATTAAATTGATGTTTTTATAAGAACTATCCACAATAACTGAGACTTCTTTCTTCAGTGGTAGTAATTTCAGGTCCCTTACTCTGTGTCTACAATAAGGTTTATGTTTCCTCATATAATTTACTGATAATTTATCACTATTTTTCTATCATTTTACCACTGTCATTCAGTACCACAAAATCTTCTGGAACTGTCATATTTGTTACTCCTTTTACTAGACTTACAGTTGCCTAGATCACTGTTTGAGGCTCTTTTAAATCCTCTGACGCTAGGGCTGATAGGTTTTGTGTGAGCTTCTTCTCATCTAATGGTCAGGTTTCAGGGAACCATTTGCCCAAAAAATAATTCTGCATTCATCTTCTGCTGACAAGCACTCTGAAAAAAATTCCTTACAGCCAATGATGCTAATCTCAGAATCTGGGCATGCCTTGATGGCACTAGCAATTTTTTCAACTGCAAGAGTCTGTTCTATTTCTTGATTTTTACCACAGAACAACCTCAGTTTCCTGTCCTTTGTCAGCTGGCATCCAGTGTCCTTTCTTCCTCTCCTGGTTTGAGCTAAAATAGAACCAATTCTGTTCAGTGAGCTTACTTTCCAGCTCATTCTCTTTTAAGAGGCTGCACTTTCTGAAGTTAGCAGCGTGTTTTTGCAGACAGTGTGTGCTTCCGGCAGTGATAACACCTGATGTTCGCAGTTACTGCCTGGGACTGGGATGCAGAAAGGCTCTTGCTGATACTTATTCCTGCAGTGACCAAGGCCACTGCTGGCTCTTGTGTGCCACGCTGGGGGTGCCGGGTAGTGAGAGGGGTCACAAGGAAGTAAAAGGTTGCACCATGGTGGGTTTTGGACAGGACAGGTGACCCAAATCTGACCAACAAAAGTATTCCATTCCATAAACATCATATTCAACATAAAGCTGAGGGATAACAGGGATTAATCTCTCTTCTTCCAGGACTGGCGTTAGAGGACAACTCCCTCCCTTCTCCTGCCTTTGATCCCAATTTGCAGTTCTCAAATCTAGCTCCTGTACCTGGATCCACTCTCCCACTGAGCCGGTTAGCTCAGTCAGTAGAGCGTAGTGCTAACAACGCTAAGGTCGCGGGTTCAATTCCACTTCGGTCCCCATGTGTTGCCTGATCTAGTCGAGAGGTGGCATCCCTGGTGGCAGGGAGGCTGGATTAAATGATCTCTAAGGTCCCTTCCAGCTTAGGCCAATCTATGGTATGATATGATTCTATGATTTCTCATATACTTACCTTTTTATGAATGTCCTTCTGCACCAGGCGTGGGTGCCCGGGTGCTGGCAGGGGGAGCTGCAGGGGCAGCCTCTGTGAGGAGAGGCCAAGGGCTGCTCCGAACGGGACGAAGCTGGTTCCAGGTGGTTCCAGCCAGCTCCAGTGGCCCCACCACAAGACAGGGCTGAGCCCTGCAGCCAAAGTGATGGTGACTTGGGGAAAGTGTGCGTAAAAAATGACAAAATATGGGGGACAGGCAGAGTGGGAGAGGAGTGGGAAGCAGCAGAGGGAAAGCTAAGATCGGAGGAGGAGGAAAAGGAGGAGGGGATACTCCCTGACACCGACTACTCATAGCAGACTGTGGAGGACCTGCAATCGAGCAGGTGAATGTTCTTGACAGGAGCTATGGCCTGAGGACAGCATATGCTGGAGCTGAGGAAAAGCATGAAGAAGAAAGAGCGGCTGAAAGAAAACATTATATACTGACTACAGCGAAACTGTCCAAAGCAAACCAAAATGGAAATCTAGACTTGACTGGATTTTACTGGTATCTTGTGTTTGTTTGCTATTGGGTGTATTTTCTGAAGTCTCAGTCCTGCCGTGGACTTCTTGCTTTTAGAAAGCTCCATAAATTTATGGCTTAGGCAGCATTAAAGATTTTTGGCTTTTCCTAACGATACATTCAGTGGATGTGAAGAGTTCAGCAGAAGAAGGTGTTTCAAACCTGCATAGCTATGAGTTGCCCATCTGGGACATTAGCTCTTGGATCTCAAAACTGTTGTGGGTTAGGCAGCCACTCCCATCTAGTTAGCAGCAGTGAGAGTCACTGTGGTAGAAAAAGAAGAGTAACAACAGAGCAACATCACTTGATCCAAGAAGTGAGGCTTGTATACCTGGCCCTGTGACAGCCATTAAGGAATTGGAGAATGGGTAGAGAAGCTGCTTGGGAGTGGCTAAATAATTAAGGAATATAACAACAGAGGCATCCAGACAAAAGGGTAAACTGCCTGGAAAGCTGAAGATTGTTCTTAAGATGCTGAGCAACAGCAAAAAACTCTTTCAGGAGGAAAACCAGAAGTTTTACAAAGACAGCTGTGAAGAAATGAGGCACGGATAACACATTGAAATAATTGCAACTGGATTTCTGAAGAGTGCATCTTCTTTTTAACACTTGAAAGGAAGGATAACATTAAAATAGAATAATTCTGTAAAAGACGTTATTTCTAATAACCAGGTATGATTTTCAAGTAATAGCAGCCAAACACAAGTTCTGAAAGGTGTTGTGGATTGTTTTTTTTCCAGGTGTATTTTTAAATACACTAGTTATTAAACTGGTGATTTAGATATCTTACAGCTAAGTATCTTGAGACTTATTGTCTTAAGACACAGTAAACATTAGAAACTATTTTCATTTAAATTAGCCATTGTCGCCTTCATGATTGTATAACTGAGTAACAGCTCTAGTTCTCTGGTCATTTTTATTACTCTGGAGTGGAAAAGCTCCCCACCAATTTCAAATGCAATGGATGGAGGTCTTCATTTCTATAAATTCAGTTAAATACTTCTGCGCTATATAGCACTAAGCTAGTTGCTTCATGCTTATAAAGTTTCAAAGTGATATGACTATAATATTATATAATGTAAATATTAAAGAGTGATGCTAGAAATCTTGGTGGGAACAGGTAACACCAAAAGAGGTGATGTGACTAAAACATTCTCAAACTTTAAGAGCATCTTTTTTCTTGTTTCCATCATTTTCAGGTTACCTTTAGGGTTTTTGAATAAAAAAGAGTTCAACAATGTTATTTTTAAAAAAGTTATGTACAGTTTGAAAAAGGGAATCAAGGAAAATACAATATAATAATGTTTTGTAAATATGATTGAAAAAACCCTTACCTTTTTTCATGTAATAATACTCCTATTAAATCCACTTATTTATAGCATGAATATTCTGAAATCATGCTAATGATATACCGAATTGACATAGACATATATTTTACTAGACAAGATTTTTCATTTATTTCCCATTTGAAGTGCCAAAATTTATCAGCATCATTTCATGCATCTGGAAAGCTGTTCTTTCAACTGTATATATATGTACAATATACTACGGAACTGAAAGCAAGCATTTAAAACTGACTTCCTCTGAAATGGAGATGTTTCTGAACTGTACATTTCGTCAACTAAGAAAATCAACCAGCCTGAATAATGTGTAGCCTAGAAGCACATGCTCACAGAAGGAAGCTAATGTAATTAAGCTCCTCATACTGAAAGATGTTTATAACAGTTCTGTAAATTAACCATCTTTTTCCTGTTTCATTTTTCGTGCATTTACATTATTTTTTGTTTTCCTTCATATATATGCTTCAATGTTTTATGTTCTTCAGATGCTGAAATATGAGAAAAGATTAAAATTATTGAAGATTCAGTCATTAACCATACAGTAAGGTTTCAGGGGTTCTTGTCCTAGAAATAAAATGTTAGCTGTCTGTTGTCAGTTAGTCTTTGATGTTTTACACACATACACAGAATAATAAAGATGTATTGATTGACTTCTGTTGAGGTTAACCTTAAGATTTGTTACACTGAGCAGTGAGCACTGACTTAGTCAAGACAACGAAGGAGAATCAATCTCTTATTTTCATCAAAGCATCAAGCCATTTCTAGATAGGTGTAAAATTTACTTATAAACATATTTGGAACTCAATTCTATAATGAATGAAAATCAAGAGATGGAAATATAACATTTTTTTCTTACAGTTTAAAGAAAAGAGTGATAATGTTCATGTATTAGTGAATGGCTTGCCAAGAATGAATTCCATTTCAGGGAAACCAAACATTTGTGTGTGATAATTGTTCTGAAATACAGTTGTATGGCCTTTGAAAGCAAAAAAAAAATTGAAACATACCACGATATTTTACTGTTTTTGTATGCTCCAAAGTTTTCCACTGAGCTATGAGGTTAGTTAAAAGCAGACATACAGAAAACATCTACTTTAAATGAGAGTAGGATTAACTCTTTCTTTTTGAAAATTTTTGTTTAAAAAAAAATAAATCATGTATCTGAAACAAGCAAGATAAACCATTCTCTGAAAGTCGCTCTAGGTCTAAAAATTTTTTTAAAAAGTCAAACCACAAACTTGGCTTCTCTCCATTTTTTCATTCACCGTATATTTACTTCAATTTGTTCATCCAATGTATAAAGTTAATTTTCTGCATGAAAGTCAGTGGAGTTGGGAAAAAAGTAAAAGAAGTTCTGATCATCTTTAGAATTCTTAAAAATCCTTACTATACATATGAGAAAGAATAAATATTTTGTAGGGTTCTAATAAAATTAAAACTCATCACCAAAATTCTTAATATACAGCTCTTTTCACCAAGCCTTTCTTCTCCAGAAGTTAGAGTGGAGTCATAAGCAGTTATCAATAATTCTTCAAATAAAAATTTGTAGTGGTTAGGCACCTAGGTCAGGATCCTAGGCTAATATGTCTCAGTTCAGGACAGAAGCCCAGTCTCATCTCCCGTCTATTTGATAAGCATGCCATAAACACTAAACAAGTGTAGTTCGTCCTTTTTTTTTTCCACATGAATAACTTTTTAATGTGATTTCTCTGAGCTTAAGTTTCCCAGCTTGTGGCTGTTTTCTGAAAACAAGACTTCACTTTTAAAAAAAAGATGCGCAAGCCTACTGTCACAATGGGATACCAGGCCATCAATCCCATATTGACAGAGCCCCCCATACACCCACATAAACACCCATATAAATACTCTTGGGCCAAGCAACTCAAGTGTTTCAGTAGCTTGCCTGTCCTCAGCGTCTTTTCCTGCCTAAAATGAGGTGATTCTTTACTCAACTTGTGCATGTATCTGGGTTATCCTACTACATTCTGAATGATGCCAAGCTGGATTACATTTCAGGAAAGAGCATCTACCACCTTAGGTCATCTTATTTCTAATATTTTTTTTCCTCTGACCCACCTGAAAATAAATTTTATCCCTGTTTGCTGATCAGCAGATGGAAACAATCTCCTACCTTGCAGGACCACACTTTTCTGACAGTCACAGATGCCTGCTCAGCACATATTCGTTGTGTATGAGTTTCTCTTACTGTCCTATTGGATGTATTATACTCTGGAAAACAAAGCAGGAATAATCAGGGGTATCTGGACCTAAATGGATAATCAGTAACTGCAGAAAAATAGACAGAGCACAGGAAAAGAAAGATAAAATGAATTCATTGTAAAAAGGTAATTCTATAATGTCTCAGTTTCCTGCGATAGGAGTAAATGATGGTATATGGAGAACAAACATATTTTTTGTTGAAAACTTGTGTATTTAGAATTTGTATCCCTTTATGAAGAGGCTTTAAATTGTAGATAAATTGTCTATGAGCTAAAAATGTTTGTCTTGAAGACTGCAACTACTAGTTGGTATAGGTGTGTATATGCTAAAAAGAATAGGGAAATGGCTAGAGAGGCAAGTGAAGCATACATTGCCTTCAGATACAAAATTTGCCCTTGAGGAAACTAGTGATCCAGAAATACCTAGATCCCTTTGAACACAACTGTTTTCTGGGTCATCCTTATGCCAGAAAATTTCTCCCTTGGTCTCACTGTACTAGAGGTTTCTTCCAGATCCCTAGTACCATGTAGTGAGGATGTAACTTTCTGTCCTCCCTACCCAAAGCCTCCTCTTAGGAAACTCTCTAAAATCTTAGTGAGTGGATCTTCTTTCTGAGGGCAAGCTCTTTCTTTTGTACCCTCCTCTCACTTTTTAATATAATGGCATTAAGGGAAGCCTGCCTTCTCAGATGTAAACCTCGAAGAGCACTAGAGCTTGAACATTTCTAACATTTCTCTCACCTGTGCTTCAGCTTTATAGTGGAGACATACCAAAATATGGACTGGACTAAAATCTGGAGAATGCACATTAGCCTGGTTTTTAGCCACAGAATTAATACTACAATTTTTTATCTTTTTTTTTTGTTTTTTCATTTCCCACTACTGCTGAAAAATAGGCCAGAAGATTAAGAAGGTCAAAATCCTAAATTAGAATTACTGAAACTTCTTGCTTGGTTCTTTTATTTGGCCACTTACTAAAAAAAAAGTAAGAAATTTAATAGGAACTTCACTTCCTTCTTCCTGTAGAAAACATAGGTTGGATAAGAGTAAGGGAACAGTGGTAGGAAGAAGCCAAATAAAAAAAATCACACTTTCACACACTACTTCCGTTATGTTTTTGACAGAGGTTCAGCTAGGATCTTCATCACACGGTGCCTTGATAAAAACAGGACTTCATCAGGAATGTATTACCTTCCATTTTTGGACTATGGTTAAAGATTTCCTTGTCTCTGGACACCTTGATGACTTAATGCTTAGAGGAGTAACCAAAAAATTTCTCCATATGCTAAGATTTTCTGAGATTTAAAAATTTCCCATCCCACATGTATCTTGAAAATTGAAATCTCTAACTTCCAAAAAATAATTGAGAAGGCATGAGTTAAAATACTTTTAATGTTTTATTTTTGCATCAACCTCAAAATGCTTGACCATTTTTAATGGTGAATTAACAGCAGTTTCTCAACAATAACAATTTTGAAAAAAAAACCCTTGAAATTTTTATTTTCTTTTTGAACATGAATATTTTTGATACATTCTAAAATTCATTCCATTTAAATTCCTGCTTGCAAATAAACAGTGACAGTTTTGACAAGATAACATTTTTCCATTGGAGGGAAAAATTAAAAGATCATTAAAAGAAATCCAAGTGATCTTGTGAGCAAAAGTGCTGTATGCTAGCCTGCCTAGTGTGCTGGTGTTTCTGTTGTCAGAGAAAGACTAGATGAATAGGTGGCAGTTTGTAGACAGGTACATTTGGCTTGATAGCTTACACTGCTTCTCAGCAACTGTATAAAGATGTTGATCCCTGAAGAATATTTACAAGTTTAGGTATATTTTTTTTGCTTAACTTCAGTAAGTTGTTCTGCACTTTCAGAGATATTTTTATTTATATTCCCAGCTTATTTCAGCTTTTCTTCCTCTCTGCATATCTTGTTTCTTGCCTCCTTTTACTTCTGACTTCCTTTTACTTTCCTAGCTCTCAGTTTCTATTTGTTTATCCATACTGCAACTTCCAACACAGTACATTATGACTTTCATTTTCAAGCACGGAAAAAAAAAGTCATATCAGCATCATAGCAGTGGAAATATTTGTACAAAAGCTACAAAGCAGGTAGCTTTAAAAAAACCCACAATCCACCTCCCCAAGAAAAAAAAAAAAAACCACAAAACAACAAAAGTCAGAGAAAAATTCCAAAAGGAGATTCATTTGAAATCTTGTTTCTTTAGGGTCTTACTCACATTTATTTGAATGCTTTGAAGTGCCAAACTTGTTTTCTGTAGTACCATAGCTAGTGGGTGTAAGTATCCTGTTGGGTCCAAAGGAGAAAAGGCAAACCTTTTCAACCAGTGCTTTAAACTTGCTTGTGACTTACATTGTCCTAGAGCAAAAAAGAGAGTGGGCAAAGTGATTGCTTTGGAATTGCTTCCTAGTGATGCTGTGGACATAGAGAAATTGCCTATTATCACTTACTCTGCTAGACCCTAAACTCTGTCTGGCCTTTTAATAGTCAGGAATATATATATGTATATGCATATGCACATTATACGTATATATGTATATACACACACACATTTTATATATATATAGTTAACATGCGTATATATAGACACATATATACTCACAAAATCAAACATACATAAACTGTGGGTTTAGGGTTATTTATAAGTGTTTTACTGTTGATGATAGAGGATAAATACCTCAGCATTATAATGAAAGACCCTTTAGATAACATATATCAGCAGTAGCTTGTTATAAATAAGTATGGAAATTGTGTGTGCAATACCTATTAAAGACATAGTATAATGCCAGGACCTTAGTAATGGAAATAAATATCAGAGGTGAAAGTAAACTGTTGTCTGTGCACCCACCCTAAAGACATGAAATGTATTGTTCTTTGGAGATTCTTGTCAGATCTTGTGAGATCCTCCAGAAGGAGTCAGTGTAATGTGCAGTTCCAGAATGCTTTTCTTTTAAGACTTGACTGTTTCATGTACCCCTCTGCTCCCACTATTTCTTTCCTTTTCCTCCACCCCCACCTCCCTCATGTCTCAGAAAAACGGTACTCCAGCCTTCACTGGCTATAAACAGATAAAACTGACATGTGGTCAATAGTATTTTAGGGCCTGCAAGCTGTGGTGAATATTCAGCTTTTTTTTTTTTTTTTTTTTTACTATTTTTTTTTTTTTTTTTTTTTACCTTCAAAGTGAGTTGTTTTTCTATCTCTCCATGGGCATCTTACTATCATTCATGCAAGGCAAGAAAGACAGGGAAGATCTGAACATCCAGGATTTTCTTCTTTTCTTTGACAGGCAGTAATGCTGTTCCTAAGTGCTGCCACTTTTCACCCACAGAAAAGAATCTTTTCTGACCTGCACAACTGTCAAAAACGGACACATATGAATGAGCCCTGTGTAGGCTGAGTACTGCAATATCAAAGCACCATTATTTACACATCCTACCTGAAAACGCTGGTCCTAGGCACCCCTCGCCCTGTGTCCTGCTTAGTTTAACCCCAGGCCACACAGCATGGCTCACTAATTGTGGAATGCTTTTTTGAATACAAGGTTCAAATAACAAATTTAAACTGTAGATTTAATCTTCGGGGAACTGTTGAGATGTATGTAATTTTCTTCCACAAAAGCTTCACAAAGAGATGGTATAACATTATGATTGTGTAAATCTTCTTTCAACACCTCCATTGTACAAAGTGACTGAATAGCAACAAACAAACATCTCCCTTCAATTAAACCTCTGTGACTCACAAACACACAGAAAGATTCATCTAACATATCTGCTATAATTAGATTCCTCCTTTAAGGTAAAGTGCTTTTGTTTTAAAACATGTTTGGAATAATCCTTGAAAAAAAACCCAGTGTGATAAGGATCAGATATCTGTTTTGTTCTGATTCATTCTTTTAAAGAAAAGTCAGAATTTTTCATTGGAGCTAAACAGCTACAGAATATAATTCTAGCTATAGAATTATACACATGAAAAATAAAATTAAAACTAGCATGGAGTTTTGCTGCTATCACATGGCTATCCATCACAACTCAGCACCTATAATCAATTGATATGCAGTAAGCAAATGACAGTCTGTAAGTCATAAAGTATTTCAGCAGTGGTAGCTAGGGGGAAGAAAATCGGTATGTTGCCATTTTCAACAATTGAACAAATTTAGTGGAAGTTTAAAATAACTTTCAAATAGAAATAGATATAATGTGTAGTAAGAAAACCTGTAAAATATTCATTGTACAGCAACATTCAAAGGCAGTGGGACATCAATATTCATTGTTCAGTATTAAATATAATAAATATACCTATTCTGTAACAGAAACATTACTTTTCTGCGTAAAAAGAACAGCATGGGATATTTTCCATGAGGCCTTAATATACAACGTTCTTTCACATATAGGTGTGCAAATCTGCAAAAAAAGACAGTACAGAACTTCAGTTTTAAGAGCTATTCTGTTAAAATAGGTCTGGTGTGCCAGATACTCCCTCACATGAAGAGTTGAAGGGGACAAAGTGATATCCTCCCCTAAACCTAGAGAGGTGCTGTTATACCTGTATTTTCTTCCTGAGACTTTTCCTTCATTCATTCCTCCAAGCAACCCCAAAATGTTCAATAGAAGGTTGAGGATATAGCCCAGTAGATGTGGCTAACTCTTGAATTTATATGGCCATGCTGCAAGATTTACATCCATGGATTGAAAAGATAGACGACTGGCTGACCTCAGAGATATGCAAATGAACTTGGAATCATCTTAAGTATTTTATATATATGTATGTGTTAACAGGGTAGATTTGGCATGTATTACAAAGATTGGTTAAGTGTTAAATGATTACTAATGCTTGCTTTTATTTACTGAATTGTATAAAACTGGGCAGATGATTTTTTTTTTTCCATTTTGATGCCTGAACTTGAGGGTGTAAGAGGAGTGGAGGTCAGGGATCTGACAACAAGAGCTTACATTTCTAAGGCTTTTATAACATCCAGAAATGTTTGATTCTGGCTTCCGTAAGACTGGTTTAGCATGCTTTTGTCTCCTAGCAAAGGTGAAAAAATAATGACTCAAAACTCCTCCCAGCTTGTTTCTTTCCAAGATTCAGAGAGGGGACTTTCCTGTCTCCTGTGCTGAAATACTGGCCCAGTATTGCAGCATATACCAGGGCATAGTAGGAAATAGCAGTCCTCCTATTAATATTGGTGGCAAAAGATCTGAGAAGAATTAGATGGTGGAAACCTCTTCTTATAGTTGTGCACAAGGAGAGCCCTCTTTCTTTTCCTGTATTATGCTGATCTTATTCCACTGAAGGTGCCAAAATATTTTCAGGGGTCTGCATACACAAGTTGTCTGCTTCCCCCATTGTCGGTGCTGTTCAGGTCCCTCGTAGCCATTCCAGTCTTCTCTACAACCAGGTGTGGGATCCACATGCAAAACCACATATTCATGTGTCTTGTTCCTCCCTCCGTAGAAAAGATTGGGCAAAATGCATCTTTTTTTGCATTTACAACTCAACATTGCTATTATATATGACCATTTTTGTCCAAGATAATAAAGTATTTGCTCTCCAAAGGTTATCTCTTTTGTTCTGCGCAGACTACACAATAAAAGCAGTCCTATTTTCAAAGGTGTCTGTCATGCTTGTTTCAATTGTTTTGGTTGTACAGTCACTGTCACCATAAGTGGTACAAATGACTTTCCCTTTGCTTTACACTAGCTGCTTTTGGAATCTGACTGTTGAGTGTCTTCTGCAGTATTTAAATGATACTATCTTTCCAGAAGCTCTTTTCAAGCCTTCTTCCCACTTAGTGATTTATAGGTCATGCTCTGATGCACAAAGCTCCAAATGAAATGGAGGTCAACCAGTAGTAGATCAAGGCGTGCTACAACTATACAATGATTATTTTGTTATTTAGTTATTTATTTTGTTATTTTTTATTTGCAAATGGATATGTTAGAAAAAAAAGTCATAGAAAAAGGAAAAGGACATATGCAAGTGTTACATCAGTAAGTTTCAGGTTAATCTTTTCTTATTCACTGAATCATTGTAAAATGTTTATTGTTCCTGTTCTATCATTACTGGTAAAGCTTCTGACAGCCTTAGCTATGCATTTAAAACAGAATAAAATCTTTATTTTTAAAATTCATTTTTTGCTTTCTTCTCCAAAAGAGGAAGAAAAAACCCAATAAGGACCTTCTCAGCCACACAAATATTTAAAGTCTCATTGAGATAAAATAACACAGTTTATTCCAACAAGAAAACATATTCTCTAGAAGAAAACAGAAAGGCAATTGGTGCCATTTTATTTACAGAGCCCTGAGTTCCAGCAACATTATTCCTCTTAGTCCTTGAGGAAGTAATATACTCTCACCCTTAAAACGCTGTAAGTAGTTGATAATCCATTATTACAGTAAGCCGTACACTCTCACAGTAATTATCTAATAACCCCTTATAAAAGACCGTAGCTTCCTAATCTGTTTATAATTATCATTTCAATGATCCTGTGCATTAATGTCTGACCTTCAGCAACTCTGACCTGATCTTAATTAGCTGTAATATCAAATCATCACTATATAAGAAACTAGCCATGACCAAATGAATGAACCCCAGGTACAGTTAATTTCTGGAGCAATTATCTTTTCATGTAGGGAGATTTAAATGATTATCTGCACAATTTCACACAGTTTTATGTAATTCTGTGACATTATAAATTCTGTTTTAAATCATATTTCAAAGGCATGGCTCTGCAGACTGACTTCATATAGTACACTAAGCTATCAGGATAGTATATCATACTACCACTGTATGAGTAGATGATTTTTGTGTCATTATTTTCAATTATGCAAAGTGTATTTCACAAAGTGATAAATTGTAGCTGAAATATATAAATATGTGCCAAGGTAGTCTAGGGGCTAGTGACATCTAGTATAAATTGTATGTCATTTTAAAGAAATGTTGCATTATATTAAAATAGTGTAAGTAATTGATAATACCATACGTGTTAAAGCAAGATTAGAAAATTCTAAAATGTGTATTGGTAATATGCTTTCAGTATTTACAATGCATTTGAAGCCGAGTATCATTTATCATATTTTAAAAAGCTACCATATAAAAAATGAGAATACCACAGAAAATATTTGAAGCTGTTATTTAACTCACAATTATGCAGTACTAAGGGCATAGGAACTATTTAATGTGTTATTAAAATACCCATGCTTCTGATGTATAGTTCAATCTGTCTGGAACATTTGCTTCATGCTTTTCTACACACATACACAAACATGAACACACTACAGAGAAAATTCATGGTCTTTCAGATAAACCAAGTAATTTAAGATTCAGAAGACAATTCTACAACCAATACATGGGTGTGCTGTGTTAGTTAATTTTTAAATAATACAACTCTGGAAAAACCCATTAAGTATTTGTCGTAAGTTTTTCAGGTACCTGGATTTTTACCCAGATCAGAGGGAAAAAAGTAATGTATAAAGCAGCATTTTTATTTCAGAAGTTGCAAGTCAGTTGCATGAAGTATTTCAACAAGCATATTATTTACTGTCCTTTCTTAACACAATTTATCAAAGTTAACCATTGAACCTTCTTTCTCAGAGATCTTTCAAATGCTAACATTTCCTACCTATAAGCCAAAACATTTGTCCTATAGCCATCAGATGAAGATAGCAGCCTGATGAGGGTGATTGATTTGAAAGGTAATTTGAATGGAAGATGTTGTGTACATCCTCTTAGTGATGCCACAATGACAGCTCAGACAACCTTTCCATGATATATTACCCAAGGAAGCAGAAAAGAGTAAATTTAACAAGTGGCATTGCCTTCTTATCACATTTTTCTTTTCTTCTAATTTAGTATCTTCATTCCATATTATATGTAGTTATTTATAAATATCAAAGATAATCAACAGATGTCTTATATTTAATTAAGTCAAACATTCAGTAAGTGATGTATAAAATCAGACAATTATAATCCACAAGCTAAATAAACTAAGGAAAGAAATAAATCTTAGAAAATATCAAAAAGTGATTGAGAAGAAATTCTAGCCAGATTTCTGATCAAATGGAACCATCTGTTATCCTCTTTACAGGATCATTTCTTTTCTTTTTCACTTACTTTCCTATTTAATTCCTTCCATATACTTAAAATCAACTGTGTGCTTTATACATCCTGGCAAATTTCTCCTTTACAAGTTCAGCATATTCCTGTCAAGAAAAAAATTGTATCTACCTATATCAGAAAATGAATAGTTTAAATCATTAAATAAACTTCATCTATTTAAAAGGTTGAGGTTTTGAAAAAAGGGCAATGAATTGTTTTCGTTGAAAATGAAATATTCTCTTTAAAAATACTGGAATATATATCTTCTTGAAATAATATCATCTTGCTCTAAAATTCATTTCTGTGTTAGGTCGTCTGTCCTATATTTCATTTTCATATCTTAGAGTTGAGATACACATATGGACACTTCAGGAGCCTTAAAATCTAAATCAAATTCCTTTCTTCTTCAAAAGAAAACAAGTCTATATTTTAATCAAAGACATATACGGTGAGAGGACATATTTACTTCTTTCTCACCTTCAACAATTTTAGTGTGAAATCTTGCTTTTTTCCCTCCTATACATTTCATTTTAAAAAGCAATTTAGTAAAAGCTTATATGATTATTAAGACATTCAGTCGTGGAATTTATAGAGAGACTGAGAGCAAGCACACCATCTAATCAGAAGGAGCTGGAAGCATTAAATTTGTATAGGAGACAAAGGCATCCAGACTTCTTGGTATGGATTACACTTACTTTGGAAGAGAGGTAGCTACATGGAAACTAGACTTTCTTCCATAAACCCACACACATACAAACAAGTCTTTCATCTTCTCTTGGAGAATAACAAGCCAGAGGCAGCTACATTTTGGGTCTAAATTGCTGTTACAAAACTTCTCATGAGTCAGATATGTCTCGCATAAGGCCTTGTGCCACAGACTATAAACTTTCTAGCACAGTAACCCAAGTCTTTATTAATCTGTTTGTCAGAAAGCTGCTATATGAAAGATGATGATAGAGAAGTTTTTTTAGAGGTAAACAAACAAACAGAAGTGAGCTGGAAAACGATGACACACCTCTTGTGTAAGTCCAAACAAACAGTATTGATTCTATTTTTATTTATTTTCAGGAGGATTGTATGTTTAAACTGAAGTAAAACGCATAGTTACCTAGCTTGTAAAAAACTAAAACAAGAATCATGTTTGTTCCGAGTTTACTCTATGCCTAGTATAACACAGCCTGTCTGCAATGACAGGTCAAAAAGTCTACTGTAAAAATAAGAAGCATTCAATTTATATTAAAAGTCAGTTACATGATGGGTTGAAGAAACTGGCCTTAAGTTTCAGCAAAGTGCTAAGGACCTTGTAGTGGTGACCTATAGGTGTGTACAATGCAAGATTGTGACTGTCTAGAAAGTGTTCATATACAGAACAGAACTTATTTAGTTATGACAAAAATTTCTCTCATGAAATTATGTTCTCTGGAGCTGATGAACGGAGGATACATAGGTAACATTTGCTGTAGCTCATACTTATCAATGACAATTCTTCCTCAGTTAACGTTTTCTAGAATCTTGAACAGCTGACCTGTACAGAGGATACACACGCAGGCCTGGTACTAGCTCTGAGCATGGATTTGCCTCACAAAAGTTTAATGGCAGTTAAGCATGTGATAAAAGTTCTCCTAGCAGTGAAGACGTCTATGATTTGGGGGTACAATGTTCATTACATTGCCTGTAGTTCTTTGTCTAGAGACAGAAGAAGAGATTTGACTCCATGAAGGAGCTTTTCCAAGAGTGCGGGAGGCATGCTGAAGCTTTTCATACATGCTTTGGGCAGTGTCTTGAACAGTGGGGTTTGTTCCCTAATAGAACTTTATTTGTGGAGTGAAACAAGGCCAAAGGTATTTGCTTTTAGGCATAGAAGGGAAACAGACATCTGAGAGTTTTATTGGTTTTGTATTGTTAGTTTTGTTTTTGTTTTTAAAATTACTTAACAAGATCTGTCATACCTCAGAAATTTGGGCTCAGGTGAGCTTGTTTCAAAACTGTTGAAAACAGTTCTTGAAACATCCTAACATTGTTTTTAGGTATTTCCCCAAAGGCTACACTCTTCCTTTTGAATTGAGGTTTTACTGAGATGAAAAGAAATTCTCTCTCATTGATCCCCATAGGAAAGGCATTTGTCTTTGAACTCTATTTTTAGAGGTGTTTTAACACATATTTACACTTGGGGGGATATGGATAAATGTAGTTTTGTTTAAAATTAACATGTTTTTGTTTACTTTATAGGCAGGTAGAGTTCAGGATTTGTACATGAACTCAGCTAACATATACACCTCCTGAGAGCCAATGTTTCCTTTGAAGAATTTCTTTCTTACCTGCATGCTCCACCCTGATGGGCTAATTGTTGTGGATAAGGAAAAGAGTTTTCCATGCATTATTATCACAAGTCAGAAGTGTCATTCAAAATATGGCTCCTGAAATTACTAAGAGCTGTGCTAAATTCATTCGTTCATTCATTCTATATCTGTCAGCCGATAACTTTGTACAATGACCTATTGAATTTTACAATGGGACAACGTAAAAGATTTTGATCGAGTTTTCTGAATCATCTTCAGAGTTGTAAGATTCAGTGTTAAGTTTTTATCCAATTTTTCTGAAACCTCATTAGCTGCATACTTTGTCTATTGTTTGAATTAGAAGGGCTATACCATGTTGTGACCCCTCTTTCATATTGATCTGATAGAAAAGTGAATAAGACTATAAATTTTTAAGCTTTACTTGAACGCCAGGACTGATGTTTCACATCTAGAATTTCTCTGTAAAGGGAAGGCAGTGTTTAGGAAGTCAGATCTTAATGTGCCAAGTATACCAGCCTGATCTCCTCGTCAGAGTCCTTTTCCTTGTGATGAAGGTCTTTTCTAGGAAGTGCCTTCTTTCACTTTCACAGTCTGCAGCTAGATACCTTGTAATTTCAGGACACATTTACATGGAAAAATTTTTTGCATGAATTTAATGCGTCCTTTCCGATTGGGAGTAATTTGCCATCTTAGGAATGTTACCACACTGTGAGATGTAAGTAGACAGAGTTACCTTGCAGACTATGACGACTCATTTGGAAGTCATCTGTTGTGTGATTCAGCTGCACATGTTTTTTGCTGTGCACAAATGAGATCTCATAGTACACAGATCTCATACACTGACAACGGGTACTTGCTTGTGGCCTCTGCCATTAAGTTTATTTACATAAGCTCACAAAGTCCCATAGTTGTGTGATAAGGGCCAGAATGCTTAAGTGAATTAATTAACAACGTGTAAATCAATCCAGGATAGTAGCTGCAGCAGATGCTGGTTTTCATTGGCAAATAGTTCTGCTTAGCAAAGGAAGGAGTCATGAAAGGACTTTTAGGTCATCAAGGCCATTTCTCTTCCACTGGTTGCTCTATAGTAATTAAAATATTTCCTTCTAGTTCCTGATCTTGTTAATGTCCTCATCTTGTTCATCGCACTGAAGCTCTTTGACCAAAACTGTATTTAAGATTATGTAATTTATCATTCTATGATTCTACAGTCTTTTTTACAGTCTATCTTCAGCTATTCTATCCTTCTCCTGGTGCACCTATGTGTAGCAGCAGTCCATTTTTTATCCTCTTACCCTTTATTTTGCTAAAATAAGCAATCTTGTTCCTTTAACTCTTCATCAGTTGTTTTTCCATTTTCTTGATTACTCTAGTAGCCCTCTGCATTTTATTGATGAAATTCATCTTCAAAATAGATAATTGGAATTACATATTTTGTCCAGAAATAACTTGTCTTATATATCAAATGATCGTATTGTACAGAAAAAAAAATAATAATACAAATTTCAATTGTTATCCCATTTCAGCTCTCTGTCTTTGAGATCATCCTTTTCTTTTTAGATGATATTTCAACATTGCTTTGTATTATTGTTTAAGTTCATCATTATCCTCTCTTTTATGCTGATTTATTAATACCAGTATGGAAACATTCTGTCCTAGGGCTGATCCTTGAGTATCTAGCAGCTTCTTTCCAACTTCTAGTTCTACTAATGACTGTCTTCTATACTTTCTCTGAAATATTTACTGCACATCATGATATCAACACCTCTCCCCAAAGCTGTTTCAGACTAAAGAAAAATTTTTTTATTTAAGACGCATTTTAAGAATGCTTGTCAATCTGGAACCTAGGAAGTTACTGATGAGACTGCTTGAAGCTAACAGAGTGCCAGTATGCCATGTTCAGATCAGATCCTTTCTCACTCTAGTTAGGTGCTCAATATATTCAATAACAATGCTAATTTTCACACTTTGTCTCATTGCACGAGAGAATGAATGAAACCCTGAACCACAAGTCTTTTCCCAATTGCCGGGATGGAAAGAATAAAACAAAAGTTCTGTAGATGTACAAAAAAGCACAAGAAATAGAAAGTCATCTTTTGTGCTTCCACCAGAAAGAGTCAGCTGGTAAGACAGTAGTGGATCATGTTTATTTACTGCAGCCACCTATTCTTTCAGGCTTGCAAAGTGCACAGTCTTCTCTCCTGAAGTTCTTTCCACTCTTGCTATTTTAATTTATGGTGTCGTCTATTATTTCAAATTATATTTCTGAGAAGCTGACTATGCTCCTTTTAGCCATTGGGCCTCTGGGACTGTGTTGCTCCTTCTCATCTTCTTATGCTGCTGCTTCTGTTTACTTTGTAGGCACTGTGTCTCCCATTCTACTGCATAGTAGCAACTGCCAGCTGTTAGGTTGTAGCTACACTGTCAAGGTGTTCTCACAGCGGTAACAAAGACACAGAAATTAAATTGATTATAGCTCTATATACAGATATTCTTGGCATTTACTCCTATCAGTGGAACTAAAGCTAATCCTAAAGTTGTAGGAACAACTGGAAATTTTGCTGACACCAAGCTCTCTGTCTCTGGGACATCCCAGATTCTGGGATGCATCCCTTGAGTACTGTCAGTATGCACCAGTAAACTAATCAACTGACTATACTTTTATGATACTATAGCGAGAAGAAACAATAAATGAATCATGCTTCAAATTTATGGTACAAAAATGAAAATCTGGGACCACCCATTTACATCAGGAATATTTTAAAAATACATACTTCTCTGGAAAATTACTCTATTCCGTATTTTGTAGCTATTGAGGAAAGGGATGAACGTATCCCATTTTCTTTTGACTAATTAGAACAAGTTCTCATCTGTTTAGCCTGTGAGCAGAGTTAGTTCTAAGATGCAACTGGGAAAGCTATCCATTCCACATAGCACTATTCAAACTATCAGCAGTTTTACTGTGTTTTGCTGTAGATGGTAACTGGAAAGAACTGTAGATGATAACTGTAAGTGTCATTGGGAAGGAGCAATTGGAAGAGGGACCATAATTAAATGACCCCTTTTCTTTTTTAGTTGTAGCAAACACACCTGGAAGTAGAGGAGACTAGGAAAAATAAGAAGTCCACATCTACTAGTGAATAATCATGCCAAATTTAAATAGGACTTTGAAATACAAATTTGTATGCATTTTGGTTGAATTTCATCACTGCTGTACTGATATTTATTTGAATAAATGAAGGACTAGGGAATCAATTCAGAAAGAATTCTGTGATTCAGTTGAGCATTAAGGGGCTGCACACTACATTAAAACTTTTGTTTTTTAAAGCACTAAAGCAAAAGTAGATCAGTAGAATGGGAAGTGTTTTTTGCAGGTGATTTACACTGGACGTGCAGCTGTACAATATTTATACGCCCACTATTTGTTTGTTCTATAAAATGAAAACTTGCTGAAGTCTCAGATTGCTAAAAAAATAGGGGAAAAAACCAGTTTGATATGAACAGTACACTGTAATCCAAATTATTCACTGTGTGTTTCCTGTAAAGTTTTCCAATTGGGGGTAAAAGAAGCATGCCGGGTCCTGTCAACATTGAGTGTTAGCCATGATTCAAGAACCAGTCTAACATTAATTAAAAAACAAACAAACCAAACCTAGATTGTTGAGATACGGAAGACGCTGACAGTTCTGGAAGTCACTCCTATGATCCTGGTTAGTTGTACAATACCAAAGTTAGAGGCATTTCTATTGACTCCCTAGAGAATTAAACATGTTCTTCCAAAGGTTTACTTAAGATGTAGTTATTAGCTTACATTTGATTTTTTAAGGGGTAGAAAATCAAATATGGATTTAAAGAAATCCATATTCATACAGATGCCAATCAGTTAACTTCTGTCTCCATAAAGCTGCATGCCAGATTTAAAATCATTCTCCAGGGAACTCCTTTAAAGTTAAATTCCATAGTCTCATATATATGTTTTATGACAGTTTCATATAGGCCCAGTCACTTCGTCTTTGTAAAAAAATGAATACAATCTCTCCTTCGTGCACACCCTGTACTGTTTATTTTTATTTTAAAGTCAAATTGAATGTAATATATTAAAAACACTTTAATCATTTAGCTATAAGAATTCACTCAATAGATTTTTTCCTCTCTTTTTAATAGGACTTTCTGAACAGAGTTCTTTTGATCTCCTTGACTGCTTTCTATATTGTAAGTCTAATCCTATATTTAAACATTTTCCTGCATTTCATCAAACAGTCTGATTTAAATTTTCCTTAATCTAACTAGTCATATTAATCTACTCCTTCATTTCACATTGTAGAGCATGTCATTTCCTTTTAAAAATAAATAAAAATAAAAATGGGTAATGAAAATGACTGCTGCAACATATTTGAAAATACTCCACAATTTAGCATCACAAAAAGTGAACATTTAAGGATTCTGCTTCTAAATGCCACCCTAATTAAAGGAACGTTCCTTTTAAATGTGCTTTTTTTCACATGCATAAGAGGCCTTATTCAAATGAAGGGGAAGACCTTTCACATACATGAGACTATAATAGAGAGCTTAGCATAACTTCTACCTGATTTTCAATGCAAATGGCAGAGGAGAAGTTAGTGTGTTGATGCAGATTATGGTTTATCCTTCTCACACACCACAGAATTCTTCACGCTCTGGAAATATTTTGCTTATCAGTGAGAAGCAATGATCAACACCTCGCACCTCCAATCCCAAAGAGACTCGGAAAGTGAGATCATCAATATTCAGATATAGTCAGATTCTCACGGTTCCAGACTATTAATTTGCTCCTAAACTGAAGGTTTACTGTACAATTTGCAATATAAACATTTTACTGCTGTGTATCAAATATCAAATAGAGTGACTAAAAGGCAACTTAACAATGTTATGTTGGTGAAAAGCAGCAGACAATTGGTATTTAAATGCATTATATGCCGGGAGAATGTTCCTTTTACTCTTCATTGAAAAAAATTACTACTTAAATTTTCATCTGTACAAAAGCACAGTGTAGGAAGAGATTTCTATACCCGATATGGAGAATATTCTCAAATTAGACTTAGCAAGTGCATATATTGTTTGCAACCCTTTAGTCAGCTTCTGTATTTGCTTTCTACAAAGCATGAAGTCACTGCTCATGTCACACAAAGGTTCTCCTTTCTCTGAAGACTGGCACTATTTGTTACATGATAGAGGAAAGAGACAGACATAAAACCACATCAAGCACTACAGCTTGTAACAAAATTAATTAGTTCTAATACTATCTCGTACTAGTATCTCTGCACAGGAGCTGTGTTATGATTGAAGATGAGAAGTATATACTTTGTGTGCGGTTTGCACAAGGTTTCCCGACCATCCTGCTGAGTGCAGATAGCTCTAGCCTCTGTTTAGTAGAAGGTGGGGTGGGGGGAGAAAATCAAATCAAAAAACCTCTTCACTACTAAGGCCAGAAATTTTCCCCTTTCTGTTGGTGTCAATCTTCTGTAGAGCAATATTGTGGAATTCAAGTTAGATCTTTGCTTAGGACATCATAGTGACAATGTTGCCATTTTTAGCATTTATTCAGATATAACTCCCAAGAGAGGGAAGTCTTTTGAGAAATTAATAATGGAAATGCTTCTACAACAGATTCCTGACCACCTGGTAGTGGTGGGCTAACATAAAGAATCATTATCGAGTATTAATAAACCTGTTACAAGTGGATATCTTATACATATAGCCTGCCACAAGGACCTTCCAGCTGTATATCACATCCTTCTGCAAGCTATCGTACCTCTTTGAAGGTATTCCAGAAGACAAAGCCGGGACTTGGCAATAACTTGAGAAGAGAGGGCACCATGTTCCTGGTTCCTCTAGAATGTGAAAAGCAGACTGCTGATCTTCAAACGTTTTAAATAATATACTCCAAGAGTTTCAGGTTATTTATTAAAACATGGGATTAGAAATTAATCAAAGCAGACTTCTATGTCCTCTGCTTGAAAAGAGGAGGTTTTGTTTAGTCAATAATTTAAATTAGGATAAAATTGCTTAGTCAACAATTTTCAAGGTGGCTGTACTTCCGATATTCCTGAGGTTGGTTCAGAAGGGGGCCAGAAGAGCTCTGACTTGTAATTTCCTATATTTGATAAAGGTCATGGGGACAGTGATTTGTGTAACAGAGGCTTAAAGAAGTCAATTAACATTCAGTTTTTCATCTCAGGTGCATCAAACACATGTTCTAGAGGACCATGAAATTTTGTCTAGGAAAATAATGACTAAGCATGTTGACTTTCTCCCTACATCTGCCTAAATGTATCACTGAGCTTGCTACTATGCTTTATGTCTTTGCCGTGGCGAGACTTGCTCCAGTTGAACTGTGCTGCCTCTGAAGGAAAATTAGACCAGTGAGCTCTTCTGAAAATCCCCCTTCAGATAACTTGGGATGTCTGCAACATGTTTGTAGTACATCCTCACACACGTTTTTTGTAGGGTTCTGAAAGCAGAATAGTCTCACTCAGACTTAAAGTTTCTCCCAAACAGACTGAAGATCATAATTTGTCCACACAGCTGAGTAATGTCTTGTTTGTACAGGTCACATATAAAGTGTTCAGTGTTTTTTCCTGCTGGTTCATTTTTTTTGCACTGCCATCTTTTACAGTGAAACAACACATCTGAAGTAGCAGATCCATCTTCCCTTTTACAATTATAAGCTTAATATAACTTCACGAATTTCCTAGATTTCCTGAGATCAGAATAGGTTAAAAAACTAGTGGAAAGACAGTCCTGAGAATACTTTCTGGTAGATTTAAATATCCAGAGAAAGAGCTCTGGATATCAGAGAAGCAATATCTGGATCAGCTAATTGGAATAGATTTTTTAAATGGTACTGTGCATATTAAAACTGACAAAGGCTCTTAAAAAATCATTATTTATGCCCTTCCATAAATCCTTAGAAATGCAATGCAAAATACTGGTGTTATGTCAAGTAATAGGGCAACATGGCTAAGATCAAAGTCTTAGCAGATTTCTCCCAAGAGAAGGAAGAGCAGAACATGCCCTTTTAATTTCGCAACTTTATATGCAGTGGACTTGTTTCTCAGAGAAACACCATCACTGCTACATGTACGACTAAGCAAGCACTTGGAATAAGTGCTAAAATATTTCTGTCTCAAATCATTAGGAGAAGGTGCAAAGAGTCTTAAAATGTACCAGTTCTGAAAGTCAGCTAAGAGGATTTTCTGTGAGCATTAAAATTTTGCACAAACTCAAGACTCAAACAATCATCTTCCTTCTTTGTCTTACTTGCAAATGCCTTTCATTCTTTTCAGGTCACCTGTGAACTCTTCAATTGGTGGCCCGGCACATGAGTTAAAAAGTAAGTTATTTTCCAGTCTTCTCTTTCAAAACACAAGAAAACACATATACATACCGTTATTTATATATAACATACATATAAACAAGAAATTCAAAATTTCCGTAGTTTTCATGTGCCAAAAAGAATTATTAGAGTTCTGAATAGCACAGGGTAATAGATGCTAAAAGATCTGAGGATTTGCAAATGGGTCTTTGAAATAAGAATCTAAAACCCAAGTCTGGCACCTAAGCTTTGCACTCAGTGAATGGAAGTTAGATACCTAAGAAAAATGATCCTTAAAACTCAGCCAAAACCAGCACTTAACATACTTGTTTCAGCTCCTGTGATTTTGCAGAGGTTGAGCACCTGGTTCAGGATTGCAAGGTTCTGTCTTTGTGTATGGCCAGAAGACTGAGTCCTGCCCTCAGGTCATATACACCAGGACCATCTATCAAAATATGCAAGAATAGCCCTAGGCACAAGTCTGCAAGACTATTTTTACAGGCAAAAGACTAGACTTCCTATGTATGACATCATCATGCATTCACAAGCACTCCAGGAAAATTATTTCAGTGAGGTAGGATTTAGAGGGTGCCAGCTCTTCTTATATGCTATCTCACTACTTGCTTTCCACTCTCCTGAGAAGTGGGCCGTGAAATATTGCTGTGCTTTATATATGCAATATTATTCCATGATTCTCAGGCACACGGCTTATTGTACCTTACTTAAAAGAAAAGTGCTTTATCTCAGAGAAGCAGATACAATATATCTATAGAACAGTATAACCTATTCACTGACTGTGATTTCTCTTTCCTGCAGGTATTTCCTCAAATCCACATACTGGTCTAAGTGCAGCGTTCTACATTTGGATTTTCAATTTAGCTGAAGGATGTGTACTCCCAAAACTCCCAGTTGACCACACAGAAAAGATAGCCCAGGAGTATCAATTATCCTTGTCAACTGTAATTTACACTTGATAAACTACCTGGCAGATCTTTTCTTTCCAGATGTTGTAATAGGAATAATATATGCGGTAAGCTAAAAAATTCATCTTAATAATATTGTGCTTCTGTAATGTCTTTCATACTGATGGAATGCCAAAAAGATTTAGATGTTACACCAAAGAATCTGTTTGAATACCATTTGTACAGTTCCTCACAGTCAAGCAGAGCCAGAAAAAGGGAAAAAAAACCCCTGCAACAGTGGTTAAATAGATAGAGCTTTGAAATTCTGAAGTAATGTAGGATTTACCATTGCTTTTATTGTCTTATCACTCATATTATTTGTACGTTTTTCTATATTAATACATTAATGCCTGTCCTTAGCTCAGTTTGCAAACCATTTTCAGGGTATGAACAGTGATATTGTTCTATACTTGCTTAGCACAATGGAAACACATATTTTATGTTCCTCATGCTACGAGCGTATAAAGATCAAGATTAAATAACAAACCAGTTTAGCATGCAGCCTGACAAACTATCCTCTCAAGCAGCACAACATGCTTTTCTACCACTTCAGCTGACATGGTTTTGGTACTGTTTTACAAAGAAGAGATGTCTTTAAGTATCCTGAATTTCTCTTGAAATTTTCTTGCCCATATCCTGATCAGACTTGTTCTGGCCAATCCTCTGAGAAGTAAAGGAACTTAAACCACGGGAGATGTAGCTGGGAGCAGATTTAGATAATGAATCCTGGAGATTTATTAATAACAAGGCAGATACATCAGCAAGAATGAGTGATTTCTTGACTATGGAATTTAACTCTTGTTACTAACGTGTCCTGGAGTGTCAGCTTTCAATTTGGAAATGTTGTGCTCTTAGTCCGTATTGTGGTGCCTAGAACAGCAGTTGCTAGTCTCTGGTATTTTCCATTTTGCTAACAGCAAACACCCAGTATCATTTTCTATCAGCTTCTCAGTCATCTCTGCCTGTTGCTGCTTCCTATCCCCTTCTTCCCACAAGAGGGAGCGAAGTTTTGTTACACAGCTCCTATTTCTAGCACTGCTGGTCCCAGGTTGAGACAGTGGTTTGAGTGGATGTTAGGAAGTGACTATGGAAATAGTTGTGCTAAATGGCATATGAGAAGAGCTGCACAGAAAAAAAACAAAAATTGAAAAACGGCGAGTGAAGAAGAGTGTAGAGTCAGGTGTAGAGGCAGTGTTTTAAGTCCTAACACCTTCTTACAGTCTGAAAATGTTAGACATCCAGACGAATCACCATTTTTTCAAATAATAGCTATGGAAATAATTAAGTATTTTGCACGAAGTGTATATACTTAAGTCCAAACCATCACTATGTACATCCTAAAAATGGGAATAAAGAATGGAGTTGTAAACCATTTCAAAAACGAATTAACATTGTCATGACTTTTAGGCACACTTACCAAAGGGCACATAGAATGCTGACCGTCAAAATGATGGTCATGAAGATTGGGATGTTCATGTTATAAAGTTTTAGATCTTCGTGTAACAGCAAAGCAACTCTGGATTAAACGATTTAGAAAGATTACACCTCTTCCCACTCTTACTCTGCTCAGTCTTAATTAATTATTGCAGCTGCAGTGCTTGGCACCAATACGTGCTTGTAGGCCCGCTAAAGTCAATAAAACTGTGCAACACCAAAGAATACCTCACAGTAAATCTTCGTCCAAGATTGGGGCCTGAAATTGTTTTGAAGAATAGCAGCTGTGTGAACATTATAATTAGAGCATGTCCTCATTCTGCGGTCAAATTCAAACAAATATATATCCTCATCTTGACTGGGCCTGTTCCTACAAGTGAATACACCAACTTCAAATCATTTGTCAATTAAGGCATATGTACACTACCACCTTTAGCTTACTTTAGACGTCTAACTAAGGATACAGTTCAGATTCCTGAAATTTAGGGACCTAAATTACCTGTAGTCAAAGGAGAGAGGGTGACACAAAACAGCTGCACTGAAATTCTTAAAGGCTAGAACTGATCTGGTTTGATACAGTGTTTTCAAGGCCCATCTAACCTCAAGCAAGACAAAAATTCAGGAAAACTGATTTTAGAAGGGGGACAGGGGAGACTACCCTCTGAGAACTATGATAATTCATGATAAAAACTTAAAGCTACTCAGAAGAACTAGAAAAAAAGAACTAATATTTTTATTTTATGTTTTTAAAATATTAACCACACTATCATGGGTTTGTGTATGATGGGTTTTTCTGGTAGTGGGGGAAGGGCTGTGGTGTGGCTCCTTGTGAAACTTCCAGAGTCTCCCCCAGCCCCAGGTAAAATTTGGAACCACCGCTGTCCAAGGCCAGGCCAATCAGCACCTCTGCAGTCAACCTTAAGATGGTCAACCTTTTGGTTTCTGTGTCTCATGTCCTGTCTTTTGTGTTGGGGAGGTGTTTGTTTTGGAGAGGAGAGGGAGGTGAGGAGAGAAAACCATGTGATCAGTGAGGACAAAGAGGGGAAAAGAAGGGCACCAGCGTGGAGGTCTCCCTGAACTTGTGTTGAGATGGTGACTTCTGCATGAGAACCCACAAACCAAGGAGGTCGGCAGCAGTGAAATATCTAGGATGCAGCAGCTCATGTAGGTCCCCATGCCAGGGGAGAAAGAGACTGCGCAGGAGCAGAGAATGCGCCCAAAATGATCTGTGACTCTGAGGAGGACTAGCACTGGAGCAGAGGACAATGCAGCCCACAGGTGTGACCCACACTGGTGGGAAGGATGCACATGGAGGGAGAATATTGCCTCTGGTGAGATAGACACCACATGGCATCAGGGAAGACTGAGGAGCCCTCTTCTCAAGGAGAAAGTATTACCATGGACAATAATTAATGGCCAGACTGCATCCCCTATCTCCTGCCCCTCTGTGCCACTGGCAGGAAGGAGGTAGCTGGGAAGATGGGAAGGGTGGTGGGGAAAATTTATTTAAGATTGGGTTGTATTTATTTTTTCTCTCACTATCCTACTCTGATCTAGTTTATAACTAGTGGTGGTAAATTAAATATACTTTTTTTTCGACAAGTCTATTCTGTTTTTTCCCGTGACCATAAATGGTGAGTGAACCTTCCCTGTCCTAGTCTCAGTCCTTGAGACTTTTTGTTGTGTTTTATCCTTCCCCATCCCTAAAGGGAGGGGTGTGGGCATTGGGTGAACAGCTGCATAGCTCTTGTTCCTGATGGGGCAGGCTCCAATTATGACACAAACATAATAAAATAAGACAAATTATCAAAATTATTCTGTAATAGATAGCTATTTGTATAGTTTTTCCCTTTGAAATATTAAAAAATATATATCATTAAGTCTATAAATTTGGTCTTAAAGTCTTCAGAGAAAAAAAAGATTCACACACAAGATTTTTTCAGTTTTCAGAAGGAGCAGTGGGGAATAGAGAATCATGAATGACAGTCATGGAACTGAAAAAAGGAATGAGGTAAATCTAGGTTTCAAACAAACATAGGGGGTGCTGGATGCAACTGAAAAATAGGAGCCATCTGAACTGGTACTGCATGAAAACAGAGGCTGAACAAATAATTGAACAGTACTGAAGACAGACATATACATCCACACTTCAGGTATGAGTAATTTCAGATCAGGGTATGTCATGACCATGAAGCACTAAGAAGCCGATGAGCGATCAGAAGAGTACTGAATGTCCTGATTTCTGGAGATGAATGGAGATTGTGAAGTTTGCAAAGCCTGAGTAGAAGGTATTCCTCTGCCACGGGGCAGGGCTTGGGCTCTAGTCCCTGCTTGCCTCACACAACACACTTCTCCAGAGGCCCAGTCTAGCCCACAAGAATGCCCTACCCGCTCTGCGACATCTTTCCGGAAATAGGGATGGTTATTCCAGCAGCCAGCTCTTCCAGAATGATTGAACAGCTTCATTGGTCTGACAGCCTTTCAGCAGACTGGTCTACTGTGTTAGGAACCATTTCTGATTTCAGAGTTCCTTTTTCTGAGTGTCTCAGCACTAAACTGGCAGTGGCAGCTTCTTGTTCTCTCTCCTTGTCCCACTTTCCCAGGCCAGACTATCCTACCAGAGAGTTTGTGGCATGGATTTTGTATCCCTATAGGCCAGCAAGGAACTGAACAGAAGGTGGGTGCCAAGGTCTGTGCCCACTTTAGCATTTTTCTTTCTAAATGTTCATGTACTGACAAGCTGGAAATAAGAGAAATCTTCAGTCTGGATCTTGCAGGTGTGAAGTACCTGCTCTAGAGAGAAGTAGATATTCAGGACATCGCTGTGTTTTCTGCACATTAAATGATCACCTAGTGCAGTTCTCAGGTTTTTCCTACTGCCCTTTGAAAGCAGCTAAAAGTCTCCATTGGTTGTATAAGGAATGTATATATCTAAAGTAAATACTCTGGACTGTCTCATTGAGATGCTTACAACTGAGGCACCTAAATTGATCTTCTAGGCCAAAAGGAACGATCTCCATCTTCCATATTGACATGCCATTTTTATTTTAAAGAATTGTAGCAGTGGATTGTACTTCCATCTCCTTAAAAGTTGGAAAAGAAAATAATGCTAGGGAGTCTGTGTCACAGAATACCTTAATCTCTTGATAGGAACGTAGTAGCTTCCAGTCTCGCTTTTCCTGCTTTGGAATATAAACTCACACTTCCATCTTCCACATCATGGGCAAATATAATAACCACTGCTCTACAAAGTCAGTCTTTTTATTTTTTTTCCCAGCTTCTCTTGTTGATGTTATTCCACTTCACATAAATAATTAAATATTACTGTTAAATAATAAATATTAAATAAATGGGCCAGAGAGAGAGCAGGAGAAATACTGGTACTAAGATCTTCCTCATAACCTTTTCACATCTTTTATTCAATTGGGAGGGAGAACGTCTTATTTTTTAACCTGCATTTCAATAAAAAAGTCATCATTATAAAAAATTTTGATGAAATTGTTTTTCCTGCCATCTATATCCCAAGTTGACAAAACCAAACATGGGTAAAAATCCCAGGCAGTAAATGCCAGAAACTATCCAGATTAATCACAGTACAGATAAGAATTGCAGAGGGAGGCCTATTGCAACCCCTAGTCTTGCCTTTTTTGAAGATGCCATGTTTTACGATAGGGTTTTCTCTTCCATGTGCATATGAACATGTATTTAGGCAGGTGTCTAAACAGAAGGTGTATTAAAATCACTGAAACACAAAGTGATATTAAACTCCTAGAGCAGCTATTGGAGAGGGAAATGTTTGCAAGCTATTGCTTATCTCCCAACCCGAAGCATTCTTCTAGATTATTTTTTCTCTCACCTTAAAGAACACAACAAACCAATAAATAATACGTTCAGTAACACTGCTTGAGTAGGTAAATACCAAGCATGACACCGAATATTGAGCAGTCTACAGAAGATGGACTTGAAAACAGCAGAAATTAAACATGAGACACTAAGTGATTGATGTTTAGCAAAAAAAAATCTCCAGATACAATTTTATTTTCAGAAATTCATTTCTTCCAGGAGTGTAAGCCATAGGCTTGTACACTATCCTTCTGCAGTTATTATAATGAAGCTTTTTTTATTGAGCAAATTTCAGAATGTTCAGAAGGCATTTTAAAATGAGTTATTAGACATATATTTAACAATATGCAAAGGCAGGACTTCAAACTTGACATCTGCATGTAACTTAATGTACATTACAGTCAAAATGTATTTCATTACTCTAAGTGGTTTCACTACTCTAGTTTAGTTTTAGTCCTTGAACATCTTCATTGTAACTTTAATTTGCAAAGTGTGCTGTTCATTGTAAACTGAGACTAAAGAAAAATATAGTTTTGACTTTTAAGGTTTTACCTTTTAGGCTTTTTTTAATAAGACTGTGTGCAGTTCTGGCCCCTCACTTCAAGAAAGACATTGAGGTGCTGGAGCAGGTCCAGAGGAGAGCAACGAGGCTGGGGAAGGGACTGGAGGGAAAGTCCTGTGAGGAGAGGCTGAGGGAGCTGGGGGTGTTCAGCCTGGAGAAGGGGAGACTCAGGGGGGATCTTGCCACTCTCTGCAGCTACCTAAAGAGAGGGTGCAATCAGGTGGGGGTCAGGCTCTTCTCCTGGGCAACCAGTGACAGGACAAGAGGGCACGGCCTGAAACTGTGTCAGGGGAGGTTTAGGTTGGATCTCAGGAAGCAATTCCTCATGGAGAGTGTGATCAGGCACTGGGATGCACTGCCCAGGGAAGGGATGGAGTCACCGTCCCTGGAGGTGTTTAAAGAGAGGCTGGATGTGGCACTTAGTGCCATGGTCTGGCTGATGTGATGGTGTTGGGTCATAGCCTGGACTTGATGATCTCAGAGGTCTTCTCCAGCTTCAGTGATTCTGTGATTCTGTGGTTCTGTGACTACTTTCCACTAACATTTAAGATTAAACAAATGGCCTTGGGTAACCTGTTATTGGTGAGCTTCCAGCAGTGTTGTGTTGCTAAAACATGCATTCTATTTTAAAATTATTAAAATAGTTTGGTGCAGCTTTATTTAACACATACAGTCCTGTGGACTCTTCCTTCATAGAAGTTGCAGAGCATATATTCACCTAGAGATGGGCTGATGTGGTGGCTGATCTCGCGTAAGACGGTGATGCTATGAAGCAATGTTCGAAGGTTATTCAAGCTCACATTCACTGTTGCTAAAACGCAGCAAGCTGTTCTGGAGATGTGTCTGCCACTTTGGGCTGACAATTCTCAAAGGCTGGTTTGGGCCTGGAATGGATTTATGTCTGCCCCATAATCAGGAATTAAGACTGTCCTAGTTTTGGCTCCAATCCATTACCAGACATTATATGATAGGTTCAGATTCTAATCCATAGCTCTTCCTTAGAATACAAAGGCATTAAGATAGGAAGTTTTGTTTTCTGTACATCCCTCTATATTCTGTCTCAGAATTAAAACAATAAACTTGCTCCTCAACACAAAGGTTATGACAGCATGTATTAATGGCTAAAATAAATACATTTTCCCAACAAGACAAATTATGCACCAATATTCAGTATACCTGGAAAGGTCAGCACAGAACTCGTCTGGGAGCAGAACCAATAAATTATTTGTGTGATAAAAGCAATGTGTTGCCTAGAACAAAATGCACTGTGTTTTTTAACTCTGACAATTTATTTTCCTTATAAATAAAACATTATCCATGGTAAAACAATGTAGTGTGCAGTGAACAGAAATAATCTACAATTTTTAGCATGCACTTTGACAATGGTGTGAGTAACAGTAAAACAAGTTCAGCAGTAGATGGAGACTAAGAGCTGGCTCTACAGGTGGGAAGGAAGTAACCGTGGTTGTAACATTTCTAAAAATATTACAACACAATTAGGTCTTGTTGCAAGATGCACGGCCGACTGGAGTAAAAATTCATAATCACAAGGAGGTTACTCTTTCTTCCCAAAGTTTCCATTTGGTTAATTTTTTTTCTTTCAGTAACATACAGTACCTTACGTGTATGCTGAATGGTCTGCTAAATCTGCCTTCAAAATCCTTTAATAAATTTATAGTGCATATTTTTTACTGTATATTATAGGCAGAAAAACATGTTTTCAAAAATGTCATAAAAAAAAAATTGCTTAGGTCATAATAGGCAAGTCTATACCAGCACATCCTGCTCTCTTCACCCAAGCAAAGCCACTGTAAAGATTTCACCGAGTGAAAAATGTTGGACACTCCTGTAAGTATCCAAATGGAATTACTGAACAGCAGCTGCAACTTTTGTTACACACAAGCTCTGTCCCATGATATTCCAGCTCAGGCACTTCAGTATTTATAGATGTTAAGAACGGATCAAAGTGCCTTTCCTTAAACACCTAGTCACTAGTATTTTGACTCAATACATGACCCTAAAAATCAAGGATATGCTGCTATTTTTCTGACAATATGTAAATTACCTCACCTCATCCGTGATGCTTATGAAACACTGGCAGGACAAAGTGTGATAAGCCATGACTAATGTTCACTCAGCTAAGAGACAGTTGTTCTTCTGTTACTTATTGTTTCCTTCTGAATTTAGAAACTCAATTCCCTCACCTCCTTCCCCTTTGTGTTTGTCATCCTTTTTTTTTGTACAGTACTATAGCATATATAAGTACTGATGTCTTTTTCATGTTTTTCTTTTTTTTTTTTGTTATGACCCATCTGATTGTATAATTACTTGTTTCTTTTTTTAAAAAAAATAAAATAATCTGTGAATGCATTTGTTAGTTACACATTGGCTGGAGATGGGAATTGTAGTGGTTTTAACTCTTCATAATTCCTTAGCTGTGGTCCAAAATGAAGAGGGAGATTTGCTAGGCTAGGGGTTGAAATCCTTGAATTTGTCCTGAAGCCTGTGTCCAGTCCTCATTCAGATTCAGCCATAGCCATCTGTTAGCACAGACGTTTGTTTGTTAGTTTGTAGTAAAACCTGGAAATCTCCTAAACTTCTACTGCCTTTTGGAACCAATGATTTACAGAAACAAAGAAAAGCTAATGACGTTGGTGCACAATTTGTTCATACCATGTAACATTCGCCTGAACTTACCTGAGACTTCTACGTCACTCCTAATTGTTCGACTCCAGTTACACTTGGTAGAGAGGGGCAATCATATCATATCATATCATATCATATCATATCATATCATATCATATCATATCATATCATATCATATCATATCATAGAATGGCCTAAGCTGGAAGGGACCTTAGAGATCATTTTAATCCAGCCTCCTGGCCGCCAGGGATGCCACCTCTCAACTAGATCAGGCAACAGATGGGGACATCTTAAATGGTACCTCCTATAAGGAGAGCCTAGGAAACTAAGCAGGTACAATATCTTTAATGTAGGTGTTGAAATGCAGGTGAGCTGAATGCAATAGCTGCAGTCCACAGAAATGAAAGAAGAATAAAAACTGAATTCAGTTCAGCTAATTGGTACCCCAGCTGATCTGACAGGAACACACCTTCCTGTCCTGTCCCTTGAGATTAAAATCGTTATCGTTGGCAGAGAAATTGTGAAGCCAGCATTTTGCTGTAGTGCCTTCCATGTAAAAAAAAAGATTAATTATAAGCTAATAATTTTACATAAAAGATAGTAGGTCAAAATTTCTTTACAATAGTGTTTTCATGCAAGAGATTTGTTAATAGCTTTATATAAACTACAGTGTAATTGTGTATAATGTGTAATCATACATTAGATAACATATTATACTTATGTCTAAACCAAAAAAAGAAGCAGAAATTAAATTTTTAAGCAATTTTTAATAAAATTAATATGAACTTTCATTTAATGAAATTTCTAAATTTTATCTTTTCATTGCAAGCTAAGACTTTTTTTTATTTCTTAGTCAGGTCTTCTATGTACGTTATTTTTTTCTCAAACAGGTCGAATTTGTCTTTCAGCTTAAATATATTTTCATGTTTGCCATAATCAATGTCAAGGAGTGATCTTTTTGCAGGGAGGTTACAGACCATTGCTCCTTTTTCCTTTCCCAGTGTGTCACCCTGCTGAGGACAAATGTCTCCTCCCAGACCTCTAGGATGCCACTAGTCACTGCAATCCAGCATCCATTTTTGGCTCATTTCCCATTAACTTCGACATGATGACAAGTAAGATGTAGATAGGTTCTGATAGCTACTCAGACTGGAAATTAGGAGCTTAATGCTTGGTGTAATAGGCAAAGGGCTGAAGACAGCAGAGCTGTAAGTTAATATTTGCCTAATAAAGCAATTCGTACGGAACTTTACTGAATAAACGTAGGCGAGATACCACAGCATTTGTCAAAAGCAGTAAAATAGTATTACATCAAGGGAGATGAAACGACAGGAATTTGTACTAGAATTTTGAGTTCATGGCTGGGCAGGAGGTGCAGCTGGTACATCAGCCACAGGATAGCCGAGGTATAAACTTCTCTGTACCAATGTCCTTCCTTGTCTCACCCATAGGATTTGGAAGAGGAAACAGGAGATCACTAGTAGGTCTTACTGTATGTGCTGGAAGTGAATACAGCTATTATTAGTCCAGCTAGGCTCTGTTACAAGCGTAGAGATATTTTTACACGAAACTTAGAAGTTCCTAGTAATTTTAAAAATAAGATGAAAACTTTGAAATCACATTACCTTTTATTTCTTCTTTACTATTTGCCTCCTTCATTCATACTCTGAAGAGTATTAAAATTTCCAGGATATTAGTGAAATTTCTCACGTATATTAGTGGTAAGGTTCTGAAAACATCAACTTAAGTGTAGAACATTAGTGCACAAAAACTTTTTCATCTTATATTTTACACTAAATCTGACTAAAGAACCTATCAAGAGACTTAGCAAATCATCATGTCTTACTGTAAAGTAATTTACAGTTGCATTTGCAGGCAGGCATCAGCAGGCTCAAAACCCATTACAGCCAAAGATAACAACATTAACTTAATCCTGACAGGCAAAATACTCTAGTCAATATAGTTGCAGGTACAGTGTGTTGAAATATCCCACTGCAAACAATCTTGAGAAAGGTCAGTGCAGCACAAGTGTTTAATAATACAAGTGTTCCAGTCTGGTGTTTTAGACAAAGGTTATCACCAGTGTTCAAACCAAAGAAATTCACGCTGAATCGCTGCCTTTGAAGTTTTTGTAACACCAAGCTTTCATCACAACCACAAGCAGCAGTATCCATGTATCACAAAGCCTTTGTTTAAAAACCTGATTAGAAAATGCATCCAACTCAAAAAGGTGCACAGAGAAGTAGTTAGCCATTTATTTACATTTTAACATTTTGTAATCTTTCTGTCCATGATATCTGGATTACAAGGAAAAGTAAGCAAATATCTGGACATTTGCACTACTTCCAAGCCCAAATTCCCTATAGAACTAACAATTCCTAGGTAATCTGCTGTTTTCACAAGATCTTCTGATTTATGTTAACAGCCAAGTTAGAAGATCTGTGACTTGTCAGAGTATACAAACAAGTATTTAATAAAGCTTAGCTGAATTAGTCTTTCAGGGGAAAAATAGCTGTTTTGGAATCAAGCACTAAGAATAAAATTTACTATAAAAGTAATAGTCACTCTCTGATAAGCCAAATTTTAAGAAAGAGAAGGAAAAGAACTACAGAAGTACTTTGCCCCAAACACTTCTCTTTCAGATAAATTAAATCCCTTATTGATTTTGAGGTTTGCAGTAAGCCTCTCATGTTAACATAGAAGTAAAGCAACTGTTACAGTACCTGTAAGGCTATTTCTCTATACTTACTTAAAGCCAATATAGTTTTTCTGATTAGCTGATGTAAATCCCGTATTTGTTAAGCCTAGTATTTCCTACGTTACATTAAGCCAGGAAGGTTGTTCCTACCATTATTTTAGGTTCAGACTTTGTTAAGAAAATTACTATCATAATTGTTAGACTTTGAGAACTCATCTCTAATGAATTCAGTTACATAAAGTATAAATACAAGATAAAAAAGATAGAATTCCAGGAACTAATTTCTTTAGCATTTTCCAATGAAGTAATGTTTAGTATATTCTAGTAATGGGTTAACGCTTCATGTGAAGAGTAACACGTTATACTTAGTTATAGAAGGTTATCAAATTACTCTTTGCTGTGGGGGGACAGTTATTATTACAATAATAACTGGCACATTACTGTGTCATGACTCAATTTCTAGGAGAGAGTTGATGCTTCTCAGGGAGGGACAGTCTAGAAGGTTAAAGCAACCATGCTTCATTAAACAAATGCATACCAGTAGATCAAGTGCCAATAACGGCATAGCTGACGTACAGCAGAAGAGGTCTGCACTAGTGTTTTCACCTTGTTTCCACCAGCATGTGTCATTGTGGATGCCTGTACTGAGGCCCAGCATGAGCAAGAGGAAGAAAACAAATGATGCCTTCATAGGGAGAGATGGGCACAATGTACAAATGTAATTTGTCAAGACAAAGGAGACACTGGAGCTGAACATCTACATACATGTGTGCAGATTTCCAAAGTGTTGCGGAATACACTCTGGGGAAAGAAATAGAGATTTATATTAGAGCACTTGTATTGTGTCCTCACTGTGGAGCTGTAGATGGAAATACATAATACAGAAGCAGCTGTGGTTAGTCCACAGTTCATGTAAAACAACTGACTACTTGCATCCCTATTTTGAATTTATCTCTGAGTAGGTTTGTAGGAGTTAATGTGTGAGCATTAGCAGGTGTTAACATAAACTGAAATCTCCAGGTGTTTGTATAAATACTCTGCTCTTTATAAAAATTTTATAAAGTTTATACCATTAATTTGTTCTTTCTTCAGTGGTACATTCTAGCAAAGGGACAGCTAACCAACATTAATTTTTTTAGGTATCCCAGCTTTATTTATTGCCAGGTAAGTAATATCAGAAGCAGTAAGATCAAGATATGATAATTTTCTCTATCATGTTGCATTATTTATGTTCTAAAAATGCTGAAGCTATAGGTTTTAAGTGTTTATTTAAGTGCTGTTGCAGGGTTACTAAACCTATATACTCAAAACGTTTTTACTCAGATATTACTTGTTCACTCAATCCTTACTGGCCACCTTTATTTTTATCTGCGTTGGGATTTTTTTGCCTGTTTACTTTGCAGAGAGGGTGCACACTGACTCAGTTGAGAACTGAGGGTCAGCAGCACCTCAAAAATGTTCTTAGTGCTCCAGAAGTACCATTACCTCTGTCCCTGTGGAAGAACCACAGAGCACTGAAGACTACTCTACCGTGAAAAAGCGTGGAAAATATCCTGAAAACGGTAATACTACAGAGAACTGATGAAGATGAATTAGATATACAAACATTTTCCTTTATGATCTAGCTAAGGTGCAAAATGCAAAGCCAAATTCCTTTGGTTTCCCACAGTATTTATCTTTGGGCATATGATCAGGGCTGGGATAAGGATAGCAAGGCTGAGATGCTCACGAGGAGAATTATACATTTGCTTTTCATGTTAGGGCACTGAAATTTGAAAATACCAGCATACCTCTTAATTGTACTACTATAGTGGATTCTAACTATGACTGAGATAGAGATTAGGCAGAAAAGATGGTTTGTGACCCTTCTTTAGAAAGGACCCACGGTCATTATTAAAAGTTCAGATTGGTTTTATAGAGAACTTCAGCTTGAGTTGCCTCATATAGTTCTGCACATATGCTCACACATGTTGCTGAGGCACACATGCACACAGACACAGATGCCTGTTGCTGGACTTTTGCTGTAGTCTAAGCTGAGGCTGCTCCAGGGACTGGCTGCAGCAGGAGCAGTCTACATGCCATAATGACTGCTAGGTGAGCGTGCCTGTTCACATCCAAGTGTCCATCCGCCTTTCAACTAGCACAGCTAGTGAATAAAATCATGAAGTTGCCTGGTTCCTGCCTTGATAAGAAAAGCTTAGTTTCTTAACTCTTCCAAGAACTTCATGTATATTACTGCCATACTGTTTAAATATTACCACTTCACACGCATGTGTGTGCTATTTTCCATTCAACTCATAAGGGCTGAAGCCTGCAAAAAGGACCTTTAAAGAGAATGTAAATGTTGATCTTTGCTGACTAACAGCAGTAGGTGCACTGACCACCAACAATCTTTTTTTCCTGAATTTATAATAAGCCAGTCATCACACCTTTATTCTGTTAATTTTCACCAGCAACAATATAATTTTTGAAGGAGAATTGTAGTGGAAATGGAAAGGAACTAAGACCAGAATTTTGTTTCTTCTCGCTCTGCTCACATTAAGGAATATAATAGAACAATGGAGAGACAGTACAAGTCACCTTTTTCCTTCCTGTGTCTTGCTTCTTGGATATAAAAGCTAACAAACAGTAATTAATATTGAAAAGGCTTGTTGTTTGTTAACTAAGCTAAACTGTTGTACACTATCCAATATAGCACTGTATTTGAGGGCCACAGAAGGTTAATCATTAAAATTTAGCATATAGCCACTATTGAAAAGCACTTCAGGGACTTTAAACTAGGGTTAACTGACTTGCCCCCACCTTAGACAGCCTTTATCTGTGCACCTGTGTAGTTAAGCACCTATTTGAGTACAAATTAATAGGTCTGCGGTACTTAAGATGATCTAAAGACTTATACTGATGTAATCTGTTTAAGATGATGTAAAGGTTTAGCATAGATTATGATACTTATGTATTTGAAAGCTTTAGTTTGGTTTATCTGCTAAAAACCCTTCCAAGACACAGTTTGGAGGGAATAGAGGTAAAGAGGGAAAAGGGGAGCATCAGAAATGTTGAAGAATAGTTAAGAAGTAAAGGTGCGTATTTTGCCTCAAGCCATGCACTTGAAAGCATATACAAGTACAGTCCTATAAACTCCTGATTAGCCTGGAATACTAAGACAATACTAGTCAAACTAGTCTATGAAGTATCTCCCAAGCGTTTTCATAGGAAACTACTGCTTACATTATTAGGCAGCTGCTAGATTTGTCATCTGGGAACCATTAGAGTTGCCTGACTCTTTAAAAAGGTAGAAAAGAAATTTTAATTTCTGGGCTAAATATACATTTTGAACAAGTTTATTTAAACAAAAATAAAGAAGACAATTCTGAAGAGAGTTGACAGCATTCACCACCTTCCAGTTTCGACCCAGCACTTCAGTAGGATGTATGTCACTTGTGATGGTTGCTGGAAATTGCTAAAATTATCTCACTGTAGGTTATATTGTCATGTACATGTACAAGAGGGGGTCGTGTACATGTACAAGAGGGGGTCATGTACATGTACAGGAGGGGGAAACCTAAGTAGAGCATTCAACTCCAATTGTCATGCTCCTTCATTTTTAAGAGCTTAACTGAAGAATCCTAAATTTGTTTTCCACTTTGCATCCACCTTGCCCTTTGAAAAAAATGGGATTTTTACTACTGATTTGGAAAGATACACAACAATGGCTTCAGTGCTTTGTAGTTAATAAAAATAAGAAAACTTTTAAAGATTTAAGATTTGTTAGAGCTCTAATTTTTGTCTTCCTTCCAAAGCAATGTGAACTTTTCAGCCTACGTGCTAAAGATTGAAGTTCCACAAAGATAAAAATGGACAATGTTTCTTTAGTAGACAATTTGTCACATAGCCTTTAAGTTTTACTAGCCCGGAGAGATATCCGACAACTAAATAGTGAAAGGAAAGTGAATGATTAGCTGGCAGACCTTCAGGCTACTGAAAGATAGTTTTAGTAGCCTGTCATGAAAATCTGTGGCCTCAGGCTGTGAGGCTACTTTTTATTTCCAAGCCTGTTATTGATTTTGGTATGAAGAAAATAATTTGGTATTGTTGCTTAAGGTGTCACTGAGAAAGGAAAAAAAAAAGAATGAAAAAAGCAACCCCATGTTTCATTTGCTAACAGTTTTTACTTCAAATTTACCTTTTTATTACAACAGAGATTGAGCTGGTAGATGAAGGACATTTACTACTTAAAGGTACTACCATCTTTATGAAACATGGCACACTAATCGAAAACACAAGTAAACTGAAAATTAAATTTAAAAGCCTATAATTTAGTATCTTCCTTGCCAGAAATGATGACTTTCATTTACAGAGAGAATCCAGAGCTGCTCAGGGTCAGTCTGATGTGTGCCATTTTCAGGCCTATCGTGGAGGTTGATGGAGTTGATTAATTTCTTGGAACTCAGCTTTGTCTTCTCCAGCTCACTGAACAACTTCATTTCAGCTGATGAGTTCAAACAGGGGTCAGAGCAATCCTCATTTCTGACAATCCCACAAAATGGGAATTAATTTTATGAGTTAGTACTACTGCGTTCAAAACTAAGCAGAAGGCAGTCCACTAAGTTAACCTAAGGAGGGAAAGAAATATTCCATTTATAAAGCCTACTAAGATAGACTGGAGTGTTTAAAAATACAGGAAAATATTTACGTTAGCCAGAGAAAATGATTAAATATCCCATAGAATCTAATGCTTGAAAATCCGTTTAAGGTCCATGTCAGAGCAAACACTTAAATTGTAGCTCTTGCTTTTCATCATTATTTAAAAAACACATTCAAGGGGATTAAATGAGTTAGAGACAATTGAAAGATGTAGGGGAACGAGGAGAGTATACCTGCTTTAGTGATAACAAGACTACAAGTTCTAATTTTGTTTCAGTGGCTGCTAAAACATAATAAAGCAATGCTGCTCATGTAAGTAGTAATGGCATTTAACATTATGAATACTGATACTCTTTTTGGAAGTGAGTATTTCACAATGTAATCTTCAGCCTTTCTACTAGAGGATGAATAAATACAAGTAACATTACTAAATCAATGAAATTTTGAAAAACAATATAAAAACAACACCACTTAATTTTATTTATGTCTTTCAGATACTACTGGGACTTATTTTAAAGATTTTTTTATTACTATTATCTGTGTAGAAAAATCTAGAAATACTCAGATCTTGATATAAATACATAAGGTAAAGTTACATATTAGAAACGTTTGCTAAGGATGTTACTTCTGGCATTGTTCTTCCCAGTGCCCTGGTCTGAAAAAACTACAATGTCTGAAACACATCCTAGACATGTGGAAAAGGTTTTTCTCTTTTAGTGTGCTGGGGTCTGGTGCAATAGGACAGATCAGGAGCCAGCAGAACACCATATACAGCAGCTGGGAATTTGAGTTTTCTCAGACAGACAATTACCTCTTCCTGATTTGATGTAGAAAAATTAAAACACAGCCTTAAAAATGGATTTATGTTCAAATCCCATTGTTCCCTATTCTTACATAATCTGAGTAGTGCAACAATAAGCTAGAAGTTGTAGATTTTTCTGTTTAATTTGGTTTATGACACGAGTTCAATATTTGACTTGTATCTCCATCAGTTCATAAGCAAAAACTGCTGTCTTGTTCCTTTCTTCAGGGTACCACACAACCCTGGGTGGATGGCATGATAGAAGTAAAGAGAAAAGTAAAATACAGTCAGATCACAAGTAACTGTTGTTACTGTTGTTTCCTCCAATCTGTAAAATGAACTATTTATTCATTCCCCAATTTGGTTGTCTAAAAAACCACAGCATCTAAAGACTTTCCACCTAACATTGAAGGCTAGAGTCAGAAACCCTGTCTGGAGTGAAATAACCATGGTCATTTATTTATCCTGCCAGGAAATTATCCATTTCTATACAATGTTAACCAACATATATATGAGAACAGTATCTCTCACTCTAATGCTGTGATATATTTCAGAGACATGTTGTAGTTCAAACTGCTTACAAGTACAAACCAATGAAATGAGATCAGTAACAAGAAATATTGTTTTATTTCTTTGTATTTTCTACATTTTTGATATGCAGATTTTCATAATAATTTCAGTAGGTGATGTTCAGACATCAGACTAGTCTTACCAGTTTGAGAATCTCTAGCACAAAGCATCCAGGTCAGTTATTACTAAACCTTACGGTGGGGTACATGCAATAAGCACATTTGTCCCCTGAGATTCCTGGCTGACATCTTAGATTTCTCTAAGAATTGACCAAATGCTTTATTCTATAGAAGCCAATATTTATGTAGCATTTAAGTAACATTTTTATAAGTACATAAATTTTTCTGGTTTTTTGGTTCCCTGTAACACATGTAAATAGTCAGTTTTTCAAGGGAAAAAAGAAGTATGGGAAAGGATAATTGAAGACTTTCAGTAAAATAGGCAACTATTGGATTTTTGTTTGAATCTATTTGATTAGGTTATAGAATTATACTTTTAAAAAACAGTTTTGAACATCAGACGCTTTACTAGATATAAAAATTTACTCTTCTGCTTGCACCAACCTCCTTCAGTTTATAATTTGATCTAGAAAAATGTAATATTCTACCAATCAATTTATCTAATGATTGATTCCAAAAGAAATTAAAAATCCCAATAGTTGTTTACTTACATTCATTTCATATTAACATTTTAAATGGTGAAAACAGAACAGAAAATCTTGCATTTTAGATGACACACATGAGAAGAGTCTAATCTAAAGATTTACTATTCAAACCACAGAAAATATTGTAGTGGTACCTCCTATTTAGTAGCTTCTCTGTATGTTTTATTGGTGTGGGAAAATTGTTTGTTCATAGATTTCTTCAAGTTTATTCCTAGCTTTCTAACTCTTGCATCCAGTTGAACCATTTTGAGACAAAAGAGCAAGCAAGAGTTACTCTCTGTCAATGAACAAGTCTTTGACACAGTTTATCTCTGCAAAACACACAAACCACAAATGCTTAAAAAGAATAAATGATACTGAGGTACGAGGGATCAATCTTTTGTGTCATTTTGCATAATTTTGCACAATACTTTCCGTGCAAGCACTAAACAAAGACATTCACTTTCTTTCCCAGCCATTCATGTCAGTGCCTGTGCAGACATTGATTTTTAACCCTGTCCCTTTTCTCACCTATTACTTGTCTGGGAGACAGGGAGGTGAGTTCGAGCTTTTCCTTTTCTGTGCGATGTTCTGGGTTGCCCTCTTGAACAGGATTGACTCATGAAATTGCAAATCTTGGGTTAAAAAAGACATGAAGCATTTTACTGAGAGGAATAAACGAAACATTTTCCAGGGGAACCCTTCCAACTTCCACGTTGTTTTTTATATGGAAACATATGGCAAATCAGTAGCTCAGAGCCAGAAGACAAAAGAATATTTTCTATGGTCACCAAAGAGTGCAGCAGTTATAAAAGCACAAACTCTGTGCCGATGGAGCACATGGAGTTTAAGAGTTTTCATTCAACAGCTGATGTTTGACACTAACTCATGTAAATCCTATAAATCTCCTTGTCCAGTGAAGCTGAAATATTGATGCAGATATTATTAGTAGCAGACATGAATGATATGATGTTTTTAACTGATAAATGTATTTGCGTTCACAGGTATTTCATTCAGAATAAATTACTCCAACGTAATTTGCAATGAAACAAAGCAAACTGAGTAACAGCTTAAAATGTCACTGTGACAATGAACCTTAGCTACTTAGAAGTGATTTCTTCTGTAAGACTTCTTTAAATAGAAATACTTATCATCTGGATAGCAAGGCTAGGGGGGGCAATAAGCTGAGCATGGTTTAGTTCCACTACAGAAGCCTTGAAGTGCCACGAATCACAATCCATGGCCTATAAAGATTATATACTGGGCTAAAAAAGGTGGTGTGCAACTCATTTTCACTTTGAATTATGCATAGAATGTACACCACTAAAGGTATCATCCTCTCCAAGGGAAAAAAAAAAATGTACTCATTTTTGAGCAAGGTATTGCTCATTTTTCTTCAAACCTGTCTTGTTACTGGATTTACTTAAGTAATTAAATATCCTATTTGTAACTGTAATTACTAGTTATCAGATTATACACAATAATGATTAAAAGGTCCGCAGAACACTGAAAGTGGGTGGGAAGAGTTCTGATCCAGTTCTGCAAGAGGTGACATATTTTGCAAAGTGAAAAACTGTGTTTTTAGATTAATATTCCTGGCTGCCTCTTTCTAGCACATGCAAAACTCTCACAGTGCCTGTTTTTCCAAGTCACAGGTGACAATTTAAGTTTTGCTCATAGCTATCCACAGTGCTTCTAACCCCCACCTCAGAAAGTCATGTTATGATGGTTTTAACTTTTCCTTTCGTCAGTGAGGGAAGAAGTTAGATTGTTAAAATAGATTCCTACTATGTATCCAGATTGTAGTGCTGTGCCATTTATCTGTTGATGCAGTGACTCCTCAACATTTGATATTTTCTGTTCTAGAATGAAGTCAGATTGTGAGCATCTGACTCACAGTCAGACAAATCCTGGATACCTTGAACACAAGGGTTACAAGCAGTGTAGCTTGTATTTTGATTGCTGCAGCCGACTTCAAACTCATGGGCACTCTTCGTGTAGTCTTCTAAGTAGTACTGGTGACCTCTAAAGTAATTTGTGGGTATGCATCCACCTACATGATAATTTCTGAAATGAAAGCTGATTGCTCAGTAAGAATTTACACAAATTAGAATATAATTTGCAAAAGAGAGAGATTAAAACTCACACATAATTTTGTGCTTTGAAGTACTCAGAACTTTGAACTTCCACCAATGACAGGAGACATTTCGTCAGCTGCACAACTGTGTCTTTCATTGGCACAGTACAGTTTGAAATCAAATGGATCTTTCAATAGCACAAATTTCAGCCATGCTTTTAAAATTAGGAAAGTGAAAATATGCTTCTATCTATGTAGGCTATAAATCGGAATTGCACTTTCTCTGCAGTAAAAACCAAATTTTATATTATTCAAAACTAACTATAGGATAAAAAATGAAAGTGACTATGGGCTCATATTTGACATATATACACTGTGCTTATTTCAGACGCTGCTGTTTCCATTAAACTAAGTACAGAAAGATTCAGTCAGTCTTTTGGCCCAATATATGAAAGCAGTAAGACTTACTGAAGCCTAAGTTAATATGTAAGAACAAACACTTGTGCATCAGCTACTTGCCATCTCTCATTGTAACACGAAAAAATGGACAACGCACGTGGGAACTGTGTGCTATCCATTCAGAGGTCTTCACATAGCGTTCCTTAATTAATGCCCATGAGATACAGCGCTGAGAAGTGGAGTAAGTAGTTTCTCTCATTACTGAGTTCTTCTCTATATTAACAGTACATTACACCAATGGGATGGCAAACTGTTATAAACTGGGATTTTACATTTATTTTGCCATCCTTAACCCAGCTTTTCACAAGCAAGACCTCACATCCACTGTGTTTCTCTGTGCTCTGCCCATTTATGCCTGGAAAAGGTAGAGCACAGGTTACAGCCACTGTGACACTACTGCAGAGCCCTAGCAACTCACTGCTAAGCTGGCAATCTGACCTGAAGGGACTAGTTTTAGGGAGAATGCAATTTAGTCATTATGCCCATCAAGTTTTAGATTTATCTAAGCCTCTCTGTAGCTTCACCCCAGGCATTGTGAGTGATATTCTTCTGAATGGTTGCTCATGAATTAATGTGCAGTCTCTGATGCACCTGGCCACAGTACACTGAAGGTATTGAGGGACTTGACCTGTTGCTTAAAGTCAAGTGATAGCCAGCAGAAGACATGAATATCCTGAAATAAATATTTAGCCTCTCCAGCCAATGAGATTATACCTACATTCTCCAAAGTGAAGAGGTTGTGAAGACCCTTCATCACGATAATGACTACCTCTATGGCATAAGCTCTGAGAACTTGACAACATGAGTATTCTCTTGCAAAGAACAGGTATCATCATCCTTTCTTATACATACCAATAACTGAGTGTGCAAAATAAATGATAAATTTGATCTGAGGATATCCTTTGGTAAACAAATAAAAACTTCTGGGTTTTTCTTTAAATCCTTGAATAATTTGCCCATTTCATCATCTTCATATTTATCTCAGTAAGTGTTAGATGCAAACTTAAAGAAAAGTTGCAAACGGAAGGGTATGATAACAAAAATACAGCAAACAATCCAACATGAGGCTTATAACAAGTTTATTTAAAAAAATAAAATAAAAATGAGGAAAATAATAGTTTAAAATAGATGAGGTAAAAAACAGTAAAACCCAACATTTTCATTTTTCACTGGAAATGTACCATATTTTTCATATTCTGAAATATCAGTTGTTTTGTAGTCTTATGCTACAGGGGTGCAGCATTACACAGCTATACAAAAAAAGGCAGATATTTAGAAATACTTTAATTTTGTAGTTGCAGGGATAGCTGTAGATTTATATTTATTTATAAAGTATATCAGAAGTTTTGTATTTACACCAAAGTAAATATAAAAAACTAATCTTACAGTAGCTCTAAGATTTAGGATATAGCTGTATTAAGCTAAAGGAAACGTTGGCAACACACATACACCTCAGAAAAGAAGTGTAAAACTAATGTGCATCTTGTAGTGATGGGCTACCTGCCACTTCGGTTCCTCTCAGAACAACCAAGCCAGGAGGGACAGAAGCTCGACTGACAACAATGTGGAGTGGCAGCAGAAAGCTGTAAATTATCACTAGTAAAAAGGAGGCTGCATAGTTACATATGCATCAGCGTGTCTTAAAATACTGAGAAATTTGACAACTGGTTCACTGCTTACCCATTTTGTATGCTGCATCTCTGATGTAATTATCGGTTGTTCAATTCATGCTTTTAAAACTCACTAAATGTATGTTTATCATTAAAAAAGGGGAAAAAAAAGACCCATCAATTCTTCTAGCACAGGCTTTTGTTAGCTATCACACTGATCTTACCTTGCTTGTGAACTGAAATTTTTTTTCTCAAAACTACTGAAGGAAGTAAGGTAGTATTCTTTCATTTTCATGTTATTTTTCATTATTAAATTGAACAAGTAGGAATTGCAAAGCTGAGCAGATGGTCTCAGGGCACACAAAGTAGCTTGTCTCTTGGACAGAAAGAATGTTAGGCTGTGCAGAGTATTATTACTGGTTATCATTTTTGGGAGTTCTCAGCAGTTGACATTAAAAAGATCATTAGTGTCCTATATAACATTTTTTCCAGAAATGTTATTTTTAAAATTAAGAGTATTTTTTTTGGTCTCCAGTGTAAATCAAATAGAAGTAGCTGACATAAAATGATTGACAGTACCATTGGAACTCTTCAATATAGTGATACCAGAAAAAAGATATTGTGGTATGGACGTATACCACTGTGGCGGTGATCAGAGTTTTGGAAGATGATAGGGGGAAAAAGACAACATCTCTTCCACTTGCTTCAGAGCTGATCTGATTTTTCTGCAGAGCCAGGCTTTGTAAATTGGAAAAGTCCATTTATGATGGAGATTACAGTGCAAGTCAGATGTAGGGACACTGAAAGTGCATCCTTCTCTTTCAGACACTATTTTCCACAGGCTCTTCACAGCAGTTTTCTATGAATTAGAAGGAATGGAAAAGGAAGCAAACAGTCATTTACTGTAATATTTTAAAGAAAGAGTGGAAAACAGTAAAGCTACTTTTATAGAGTATAATATTTTCCCAGTAGAGAAAATAGTTTGAAAATTAAAAAGTCATGAATGAATATTTAACATACATAATCAGAAGTCTATAAAATCTAAAACAGCTGTTTCAGATAAGATTTGTAACAGCCACTTAGTTTTTCACAAGTGTGTTAAAGTCTTCTGACAGAAGAAACATAATTCAATGAGTTAGTAAAACTCTAACAAAGCGACTATTCCATTTAAGTCACAATGATATTTTCAAGCACATAAAATTTCCCCGTGTTTGGGGGGCAGCTCTTACAAATCAAACTGCATTCATAAATATGAATGAAGGAGGAATGAAGGAGGGGGTAAAACAAAAACCTGAAGTTTAGTAAGATTGAAGTTAGTGAACACTCACTTCTATTTTCCATTGCGCTAATATCTTTCAAAAGGAAAGACTACAGAAGGGAAAAGTCAGCAAGTGACTAGCATGGAGAAACAGGGAAGAAATAAGTACTGACAGTGATTGAATTATGTTGATCATATCAGCAGAACAGCCATCATTGGCACAGGAGACCTGGGACCATCAGCCTGGGACCATCTGGCAGCGATCATTGCAGTGCCTGACATCAGGCAGGTGATGTTAACTCCACCACCACTGAAAGGGGGCTATGAACTATCATCAGAGATACAGCCCCATCAATAGACATCTATTTTCCTGCTTTGCCATAAATGTCAGTGTCCATAGACCCCTCAATTATTCAGTGTTCTACCCAAGGTTAAAGGCTCAGAACCAGTTTTATACTCCAGTCTTGACACATACTGTTTCCCCTGACCACACAGACACACACACACACACATAATGCAGGCTGGAAATGCCACGGCAGATAAAGATCAGCTGTAATTCATTTGTGATAATTAGAGAAAAAAAGAGCAATACTTAAGGTGAAGAAAAAGCTACACAATCTGTTTCTTTGGAAAAGATTCTTTGAAAGCAAAAGGCTAAACACATTTGGCTTTTTTTGTTGTTGATGTTTTTCCCATTTTCAAAACCAACATTACAATTTTATGATGCATAAAATGGAAAACTTTCAAAAATGTCAGGTTTTGAAAAAGATTTCTATGAATAATGTATTTCAATACAGCTTTGTCAAACTGTTCTATAGTACATACATTTGTAATTTCTTAACACTGAATTTACTGGGAAGTGACACTACTGTGCTCATGCTGTTCACACTTGTTTACAAATAGAGGCAGTCAGGCTTTGAGCTTCAAATGCAAGCGTCCAGATACTGATGTGACTCGCCTGAAAGCATTGGCAGGAAAAGTGTGCCATGTTAAAAATTCATAAAGAACACTGCTTTTTATTTCAAGAGTAACAGGAGCAAAAGGTTTTTGCAGTGCCCTGGGAAACAGAAAGTTCAAATATTGTGAAGATGCAGGAGTAGATCAGAGCATACTACTCACAGTTAAAGCCTACAAGGCAGTTCTTTATAGTGTCCTGGGTGAGACAACTGAAGGAGAACTGAACCTAAGGAGCCAATTTGCTGAGTTTTGTTCGGTCTGTAAATTGAGTAGGTTTTATTAGAGAATCATAAGCTGCAAGAACTGCATATTGAACAATAGAAAACTGCATTTGAATCTGTGTATTTCTAGGTTATCTAAACTTAATGCTTCTATATCTCCTCCAAAATGTCAGAGATCTATGAAAGTTGATATAAGAGATTAGATGTTTCAAAATTCCGAGTCTCGCTCATTACTGATCCCATAGTTGGCTGCTTTTTCAGACGCTGCCATGTGGGAAGTGTTTGCATTCAAGTTCCAGGCTACCAGAAAAGTATGTTGTTTTTTTAAAAAACTCTTTGCATGCTCCAGCTTCTCTTTCAGAAATGCATGCACTCACTTTGAGTTAGATCAAAAAGTCAGCTACCTAAGGTGAAACATTTCCTTAGCCTCTTGTCCTCTTTATCCTGAAGTCTATACTGACTGCTAACAAAACTGCTACTCACTGCGTATTTTAAAATATCTTTAAATGAATATTCAGCAAAGCAGCTTTGTATTTTAGACAGTTTCTGAACCAGATCCTTCTTGGAGAGACAAACAACTAGAAACACTTGTCAAATATGTTATTTCATACATTTAATTAATATCTATCAAATGTCTGTCAGATGGCTGACTGAATCCTTTGAGGAAAAATTAGTAGAGTAGAACCTCAGTGTTTGACAGTAGTCAAATTATGCAAAAGGAGTCCACCTCAAGTATATGCAAACAAATAAGGAAGTGCCAAGACAGCAGCATTGTGGGGAAAGTTTTCACACTTTTGGGGGGGTAATCAGCATGACTGCGTGACTGTCTGAAGTGCCAGTACACCCACACATACGGTACAGGGAACAAACAAGAGGAATTAAGAGATCTGTGTGCAGGTGCAGGCTACGATCATATTGGGGTCACAGAGATATGGTGGCAAGACTCCCATGACTAAAGCACTACAATGGATGGGTACAGACTCCTCTGGAAGGGCAGGCTGAAAGGGAAAGGAGAGGCAGTTGCCCTTGTGAAAAAATAGCAGGTACACATGGGCCTCTGCCTTGGGGTGGATGACAGTCTACTCAAGAGCTTATGGGTTAGAGGACAGACAAACGTGGCTGGTGTCTGCTATGGGCTGCCTCAACAGGAAAAAGGAGCAGACTAGCTCTTTTGACAACAGGAGAGAGTGTCATATTCATATGCTCTTTTCATGGGACACTTCAGCTACCCCTATATCGGCTTGTAGGGCAATACAGAGCTGGTAGGGCAATACAGCAGGCCATAAGCAATTCAGGGAATTTGTGGAGGACATTGGTGACAACTTCCTAACACAGGTCATCAGTGATTGGACAAGGGTAGGTCCTCTTGTGAACATGATATCTACAAACTAGACACACTTGGTGAAGAGATGGGAAGGTGAGGGAAAGTCTTATCTGCACTGACCAGGAGATGATGGAGTTCAGGATTCAAAAGGAACGAAACAAGGCAACTTCAGAACTCAGTTCTTCAGTTTCAGAACTTTTAGCAACAGTGGAGTGGAACATAAACAACTTCCATCCCACCTCCACTGTGGCAGAGTTGTTCAGTATTTTCACCGGTATTACATATCTGTCCAGTACGTTGTTGTCCTCTTTTTTATCTTGTTGTTTGTTTTTTTTTTGAAAGGTTATTAGGAAAGTAGTTTTGAGTTTTTTCCTCATATCCTCCAGTCAGAAAGAGAAAGGACTTCGGCATGGCATTTGGGACAAAAGCAACTTTTTTGTCATTCCCCATTGATAACTCCTTTGATCAACTATTCTTGGTTTATTTAGAAAACTGTACCCTAGACTCAAGCTACATTTAAGGGTCTTCACATAGGTTTTCCATGACACTGAAGATGTTTAAGCATATTTTGCAAATGCATCAGATGATTGGTTGCTTTGTAAACACCAAAAGAGTATTTCTTTCTTTCTAATGACATGGTACATGTAAACCCCTGGATTGGAAAACTGAGAATCCTGACACAGAATAGGTGACTACAAAATTTTATTTCAATTAAATTTAGTTGGATGAAGAAGCAGTCCCGTGGGGCCTTTTATACACCACATATCTGTAGGCTCTCATGTAATACAGATTTCTGGTTCTAGCAATAGATATGCAAGCATTTTTCTCACATCTTATTCAAGCCCTTTGTTTCTCACTGCCTAGCCTTCTAGTCTTTGCTTTTCACTCTCACCAAAGCAAAAAATCCAAGGTTCCTGCGGCTCTGCTACAGCAGCATGCAGCTAAAACAATGACTATACAAGGTCTTGAAGGTCAAATATCACTTGAGTACAGGTTCAGTGCCTATTAGCTCAGATTTTAATGACATCTTTATTCACCAAGAACATTGTGAAAATTCTCCCTGTTAGACACTCTAACACTATAATGGGAAAAGTTCATCTTATTAAAATTAGCATATGTACGAGTCAAAAGCTTCCTCTCAAAAACACTGCCACAGTAAAGGAAAACTATCAAATATCTCCCAATGAGTAAGAAGGTAGGGAGATGAAATTACAAATAAAATACCTTTTACTTATTAAGTAAATAAAATAGTCTAGAGTTAGTTCTTGTAAAAATTAGGTATATTTTTTTTGAAATTTACTCATTTAAAATCTGATCAGTTTTTTCTACCAAGAAAAGATTTTATACAGGCTGATACAGAGAGAAATCAATTGCTAGTCAGAAGACACTAAACAGTTTAGGCAATATGTTCTGCTACATGACTATTCTTGCTCATTTATAGAGTACCATTAGAAAATCTAAATCCAATAATGGTTTATCTAATAAAAAACAATGGGCAGACATAGCATTTCTCATAGACTGTATCATTCTGGATCTAGTCAAAAAAGCTATCTGCTTCACTATTCAGAAAAAAACTACCTTCTTTGTAAGAAGTCCCTGATCAATCAATTGCTATGTGGGTAGGTAGGTCCCTAAGGCGGAAGCGAATGTGAGGAAGTAGATAATAGTTAAAACTAACAGGAATTATGGAAGAAAATGGTTTTGGTCTGTTTTCTCCTGTTTCAAATATATACATATATATTAAAAAAAAAAAGAAAAAACAACAACATAAAAAAGACAAAATCAAATACACTAAAACAATACGCAAATCACCTTATTACTTGGATTGTTATCAGTGAGTATTCTATGCATTGACATCCTGTTCTCTCACTTGGTGACATAGGTTTTCAAATGTAACTTGGATGCTCAGATTTAAAAAACTAGGAATTTGGTTTTGCTTGGATTTTAAAGAACCTTTGCCAGGCTTTTTCATATGACCAAATTTTAACCTTTGAATAAATTACTCATTATAATGTTTTTGTTCAGTTTCAATGCATTGTTACAGTTCCTAAAACTATTAATTAGGTTTCTTTGAACTCTCCCTATGCTTGAAAACAAACAAGGCTATTTTCTTTAGATTTGCTGCTTCCTTTTATTCCTCTACAGGGTTATGACATTTGAAATATCTTGCTTTTATCTTAATGATTACAGTGAATTTTAATAAAAATTTCATTTGTGGCTTATTTAAATTCCAGTCTACTTTATGTATATACTTTTAACTCTCTAGGGATAAGTCCATCCAGAATCATAGTCTCATCTGATCTTATTTCTTTTGTATACAAGAGTGTATAATTATTTATATACTCACTAATTTCCCTTTTCATTTTCCCAGATTCTGTCCAATTCCCATTTTTCAACATCTTGAATTGTATTGAATCTGCCCTGAAAATAATTCTTCCCTTGTCAAACCTTTTTTTGTGTACTTTTACTCTACAATACTTTTCCAGAATATTGTGAACAAGGGTTTATCTCCCCATCCCCAGTTTTCTTGTCATTTGGTGATAGAAACAACAGATAATTTATAATCTAAGAGATTTCTCATTTCAAATGATTGCCAGTTACTACTGTTTGGGGAGATACTGACACATCATGTTCTTTTGTCTCACTTTTATACTCATTACAAAATATCTGCAACATACTTTTATGTTTCAGGTACTTCTTCAGCTTCCTACTCTAGAATAATATCTACTGCCTAATAGCTATTGTCTTAACAGAATATATACGTTCTAGAGAGCAGTTCTGACAGCTTAAAAATAGTTGATAAATTGTGTATGCTTCTTTTGTCAGCATGCCAATATCAATGCATTCAAACCTTTATCAAATCTTTCCATACTTTTCATACAGTAGGTTCAAGACATTCCACAATGGGTTTTGATATAAGAAAGCAGACAAAGAATAATCTAAATTGCTCTATATTCAGGACAACACTTAAATTTATCTAACCTTGAATGTCTATCTTGTAGACTTCAGTAAGAATTAATATGCTGAAGTTCCACATGGAATAGCCTTAGCTGTTAAAACTGACTGTATATTGTACATACATGCTCTCTTACAAAGATGCCTAAGTATAAAATGTTGTTAAGACAGCAAATGAAAAGTGTCTAAAAGACAAGTTCCTACAAAGAGTAAAGAAGAACAAATGCAGCGTTGTAACATAATCCCCCTATGTGACTAAGCCTGGTACTACTCACAGCCTGACTCTAGTCCAAGATACTGAAAACACTAGACAAATCAAGTTCAATCAATAAATGACTCCTGCGAGTACCACAGATATTTATTTCCCTTTTGGCTAAATGTTTCTTTTGTTATCGTTGATCACATTTGGTACAACGACTGAGTTATAGAAAATTCTAACTGATTAATCTTCGAGTATTCTGCTTCAGTGGACCTGTCAGTTGTTCTTTTACCTCAGACAATTCATGAGTATTCACTAGCTTTTGCAGAGGATGCTCCCAGTTGAGTGCAGTGAGAAGAATAAGCAAAATGTACTGTACCCACCAGTGTACAAAGTTAAGAAATCCTTCTTTATTCACAAAGGCTTGTATTTTTTTTTTCACAGTTGTATCTAGAATTACTGTTGTACATGAACTTAAAATGTAAAATTATGGCTTTAGATTACTTGTTGGAACCGTCTGGTAAAGACTGTGTAAATCACTTGGCTAATACCTTATTTTATAAATTGTTTTTTAGATTGACTGTCTAAAGAATGAAGATCAAAGGAAAAGCTGAGACAAACAGAAAGATACTTGTTCTTCTTCTATTTAAGAAAGTGGTTATTGCTCCCTGCAAGATGGAGAAAATCCCTTGCTGCTTATGAGACTAATGCTTGTTCAGCAGAGCTCCAATTGGGAATATCTAGTCATAATGCACAGTCTCATATGCAATGTCTTGACTTTGGATTCCAGAACACCTTTATATGGATCTGGCTTGCTTTGCAGACAGAAAAAAATATCTAAAATAGTAAAATACATTGCACAGTTTCAACACCTGTCCAATGGAGCCCCTTATCATGAGTCCTGCCTGTCCACTTTGTCACATGTCTTCAGGACCTCAAAATACTGTCACTGAGTGTTCACATATTTCATAGTCTCAAATAGTGTCTAGCCTTGTAATGACTGTGAAGCTGTCAGGGGAAATAAAGCCAATGTTTACAATTTTTAGTATAGTGGCAAAGAAAACCAAATAGAAGGTTAAACCATTTACAAAACAATGAAAGAATGTCCCTGCACCCCACTCCACTTCCAATTCTCTCCCCTCTCCCCAGAAAAAGTAAAGAGAAACCGTGTGGCAATTTTGCCTCCTACTGATAATGGGATTTCCAGCTTTCATCTTCCAATCTATCACACAGAAGTCTTCAATAAAAACACTTAAAGAAGTATAGGTACATCAGACTGTTCCTACTGCTTGAAAAATATTTTAATCTATTTGTGTCAGAGATTGTATTCCCAAGTAAGTTAACAAGATAATGCTATCACATCACCTTGCTGTTGATAAACCTCGACACATTTCTTCTACATTGTTTCTAGCAAGAAGTGTTCATATTATAGTGCCTGTGTTGAACTATGTGTTTATGGGATGTTACAACTCTACCTGAATCATCAGTTTTCTCATCTCCTTCAACAGTGATATGGACTGTAAAAGTCTCTAGAAAGGCATCTTCTGATGAGATTCAAATCTTGTTTTTCTCTTAACATATGAAAACTTTCTCACATTTTCATTGTATATGCATCTTACTGCAAGAGATCCCTTTCTGTACTTAGCATGGTAGAATTTTAAATATGATAAAAACATATTTGCTTTTCCTTTGGCCTTGCTTTTCTCTCATGGAGTTTTTTTAATGTACCAGTATAAATATTTCAGCATAAGAGTTTTACATTGTTTCATTTTTCCTCTGCCAGTCACTATGTATACCTCTGTTTCTTCCTCATCAGTTATTCTTGTCAATTTGAGTATACCTTTCTCAGGTGTGTAAAAATTGTGACAGCAGATCCCAGTAGTGATGCCTAAAACTTTATCCCCCATCTAACAATGAGGGCTAATGTGACTATAAATCACCTCAATGAAAGGACAAGGTGTGTTCTTATGAAACTTTCAGACATCACAGTTGCAGTCCATTGCCTATAATTAGAAAGACCGAAAATTCTGTAGCAAGACTTGGAGAATATTATTATCCGTCTTATTAAGACAAAGTGCAAAATCACGAGTCCTATAGACAAATTAGAAGAAATTTTGCTACAGATTGGGATATCATTAACAAAATGAAAAGATTTGACATAACTGTTGATGATAAAGCAATCTAAATGCTATATAGCCATTAACAATTTAATTCCAGGAGGCAGCAAGTGGGATATTTTAGGTAAAGAGAAGGAAATCTTAGTTCTATTGCAGAAGTCTTTACTAAGGCTTCATCAGAATATCAGTCTCACTTCTGATTAGCTATGTTTAGAATGGTAATTTCAATGCAATACCAGCCTACTAAGATGATAAGGGGGTTTAGAGAACAAATCTTAAAAGAAGAGATGAATGAAACAAAAGTTGGAGCAGGATATGATTATTTTCTATAAATACACTTAGTTGATACACACAATGGAAAGAAAAGGACTGTCAAAAATTAATATGCTTGTACAAGATCAAAAGAATGTAAAAATTAGTCATGGATGTATCTTCCCAGCAAATGAAAAGAATACTTCTAACCATTAGAGATGAAGTTCTGGTGTGGTTTTTTGAGTGATCTAGTGGAGGCCTGGAACATACATCAACTGAGGATGATATTTGAAAACATCTGCTAGACTCCATGTGGTCACGAAAATGAAAACAAAGTGGTAATATCGCAATACATTTCATAACTATATATACTTGTTATTTGAGCTTCATGCATGTGTAATATATATATATGTATGTTTATACACATACAGTCACACATGTAGTCTTGCAAGCCTAATGTTGGGAGTGTTATGTATCATTTACTTAAAATAGCTGAGAACTTTTTTTGTTTTATTTGGCTATGACAATGTACTGAACAGATGTGTTCACTGAGCTGCTAAGATCTAGAGATTTTTCTTCAACAATTGCAGTGCATTAAATTCAAAACCCTTTAAGAACAGGATCTGCTTAAAGACCAGGGTCCATTGCTCTGTTCATTGGTAACATATCTCCTAGCTTTTCTAGATTCCTATGGACTTATCCGAAGACATAAGCAATCTTGAGTAATTCAGCAAAGCTGTTCTAGTCCTTCATCCCCTTCATCAGTGAAAATAATGTGCTCATAAAACCTTTTTAGTCCATAATGAGCTTTCTTTTGTATTAGAATACAACAATTTTTTTCACTCTTTCACTGCTGTCTCTCGATTAACATGAATCCTTCCTTGTCCAACTTCATTATGAATTAAATTTCAGTTACAGACTGTTCTTCAAACAGTAACATAGACATTCACTGTACATAAATAAAGTGAGATTCAGGGTCTTGTCCCCCAAAGCAAAAGATGTTCTCAGTGAAGTTTAGCCCTATCTGCATTGGCATCAGTAAACTAAGCAAGGACTCAACATCCCTCTCAAGTGAAAAGCTACTATTTGAATGTTATATTTTGAGTATTTCAGGGGAAACTTCTATCTTTACTCTTCAGTTTCTATAGGTGTTCATACTCTCAAACACAGTTCAAAGATCTTCTAAATTATCTGAATTAGAATCCCTTCCTCTGTCAATCAGGTTTATTTTCCGTAGTATTTATGAAGCTATAATCCTGTTAACATCCTCTTTGTCCATAAAATTTTCTCTAGAAATAGGCACTGAATTATCAATTTAAAAAAATGTGGAAAAGACGAGCAATTTCTCATGAAGAACGAGAAGGGACAGAAACTTATTATTTTACATTAAGAGTACAAGTAAAGCTGTTTTCATGAAGATGAAAAATGGCAGCCCTGAGAAACTTTTCAGCAGCTTTTGCATAAATATTATCATGGACTTGTCTCGTAACTGTGTAGGTGTTGCATCACCACACTGAAAAAATGAGGAATGGAAGGGAGAAGAAAACTGCCATACAACAGAAGAGATGGCAAGATGTAGCCAATGATATGTATGGCTTCATGAATCACTGGTCAGTTTTTTGCCTCAAGAGAGGAGTGAAAAGGAGCCTTTTGATTTTCCTAATGTGACATATGAATGTTTTTCTGTTGCTCTGACCAGCAGCAAGGAAGATTGTCAATACAGTCTTACTTGGGTATATGGCTCCCCGTTGTGCTACAGGAAATGGCCAGCAAAAAGTAAGAAGCAACTTGAACATGGTGTGTTTGGTTTGGCTGAACTGTAACAGATACTAAACTGGGTTCTAAGAGAGCTTTAATATACCCTGAACCCAGCATATTTTGATAATAAACTCTCCATTATATTAGTCATTAAGGAAACTTGAAAATACCAGTTCACAAACTAAACAGAATAATTCTTTTCCATTCCAGACTTTTGCTACAATTAGAGTAATTTATTTTGGGGAAAAGCCAGGAGAAGATAGAGGGGGGGAAGTCTGAAAACAAGCAGTAACAATTAGATCACTTCTGCCTGTGCTTGCTGGGTGGGTCCTCTGAATGTCAGCCTCATTATTCTCGACGTCAACCCCAGGCAGCAGCTCCTAAATGCCGTTCCAAATGGTGGCCTAAATAACAGTCCCTGTTGTACATTCTTTCTCCAGTAATAGTGGCAGGCTGTTGGGAACTTCTTTTAGTTCATAATAAATTTCAGGAGCGCTAGCTTGAGAACAATGTTTGAGGCTTAAGCCAACACAGACGGGCAGATAAATGCTTTGAATCCACAATTTCATTATCGCTTCTGAAAGTCTGTAGACTGCAAGTCTTGTTCACTGGTGGGGAAGTGCCCAGATATTCTGAGGTGACAAGGACAACTTGCATAAAACTTATATAATCTCAATGTCTCGAGGCCTCTGCACGGCTCTGCTCACCAAGGACTCAAAACTCCTCACAAACATTAAAGAAAGCATCTTCATTGTGGTTGCATTAAAGAAAGAATCCTTCTATGAGGTCAGTTGGGTTCCAAAACATGGACAAATTAAGTGAACAGACAACAAATCTTTGGCAGTGCCAGGAATCATGTTGCAATTCTCAGTCCACAGCCACAACCACAAGAGTAATCTCCTTGTAGATTTCTGGTAGCAAAGGAGAGGGAGTATGGGGGAGGAAAGTCCCTCACAGAAGCCTCCTCATTCCTGTTTAACATGGAGTTTATCATGTATGGAAACAACCATTGCATTTTCTCATATAGACTCTAGCCGGCTGTTGAACTTAGCTCCTGACAAAATGCTTATACATGTAAAACTGAACTGTTTGAAATGAGAGATTCAGACTTGAGGCCAAAACAAAATGCAGACTCTGTTTCTTACTTGCAACTGTGCCTCAAGCACTAACAAATCTTCATGCTTCTCTCTCATTTGTTTGGAGGGAAAGCCAGTACCTTCAGCCACAGGGGTTGATCCATAGCTATAAAAATAACTTAGTTTGTTATGAGCAGAGGGCAAATCCTTCCTCAAGCTAATCTTTCTGTCCATTTAGCTAAACGTTGGCTAAGCAGCCATGCCATGTTGTGGGCACTTTGTAGCTGCCAAAGCTGCCACCCCGCTGCTCAGCAGTACCAAAATCCATCCAGTTACATCTCAGTCCTCATGCATGGCTATTATGGTAGAGGAGCTTGTAAAAAGAAGGTAGAATATTCAAATGCATTTCTCCTGATGACAATGTTTCTGCTTAGGGCAGTTTTACCATCTTTTGCCTGGGAGAAGTCAAAGTATGTGGCTAGTTTTGATCTCTTCTGATCACTGTTGCTTTCCTCCTCTGAGCTGTTTAAATTAACTACACTTCAACAATACAGAAACATCAAAAGAGTGTATTAATTTGTTTACATTTTTATGAAGTCCAAAAACCACAGAGTACTGAAAGAGTCCAGGGTAGAAACATGTGAATTGAGCCAGATTCTTCACTTTGCTTTAGTTGCTTCCCTTGCCAATGCAAAGGCAAGCCCTTGGCAAGCCCTTTCACTCAGTGCCATGATCCTGCTGTCAGGCTATAACTGTGGGAAGGAGTAGCTGGTTACTGCTCTGCCTGTGTTCTCCACCTCTTCTCACATATAGTGGATGAATGTGAAGATATTCCCTGTCACTGTCCTCCATACTGACAGCAATATACACCAGTGGATGGATACATTAACAAGTTCCAACTTACTCTCAAGGTCTCCCACATTTCTACAGAGGTGACTCTACGCTCCCCAAATGCTGGTTACAAAGTGGAGGACTCACTGCAGTAAAAGGACTTTTTACTTTGGCTCAAAACACAACTTCAGTTTTCTGTGCAGCATTATATTTTCTGTGGTGCGGTTTTGTTTTATGGCTTCTCTTGAGAAGTGGAGTAGAATAGAAAAAGTAAACTAGTATTTTAATATCCAGTGTCACCAGTAACTAGACCCCCAAGGCATATGCTGTGCCTGCATTTGACTAATCTCTGTCTCCCTGATGGCAAAAAGAAGCGTCCTGAAGTTAGAAAGCCTTCTAGCTGCTTTGGGCTCCCGAGGTAAGCTGAATGGTGCTGTGACTGGGTCACCTCCACCTTATCACAGTCCTCATCAAATGTAAGTGAACCCTTGAAGCCACAAGCACCAAGAAATAATGAGTGGTGAAAGTGGCTGTGGAGCTGTCTGTATTACCTAAATCCAGCTGAATCTGGCATTCCTACAAAAAGGCTGTATTAGGTAAGGTGCCTGAACGCAGCTCTAGCACAGGAACATTGATATTAGCCAATGGATTAACACTGGTAACTGGAAAGTATAGAAACAGCACGATTTAGTTGAGGAGGGAGCGGAGAGGGAAGGCCTGAGCTATCACCATTGACACACCAGATAAGGAAATGTTTACGTTGCCTTTAGCCAAGCCCCTGTACAGCCACAGCTTCATTTCCACTCTTCCCCTCATCTCCCCCTTGGGCCATGTGATATCATTGCAAATGAGAGATATTTCACGTTCTTCAGCATTTAGGGATAGTACTTCTCTCTGCAAATAGCCACAAAGACTATGACTCTATAGGTTTAGGGAATTTCATAATGAAAAACACAAAAATGTATGCTATGAGTCAAAGGAAGTGCAAACACAAAATAATACTCTCAGATACGTAGTCACACACTTATGAAAACCAAAACATCAGTTTTAGAGGTGACTATCTACTACAGTCAACAAAGGGATCAACAAGGTAAAGGGAGGAATACTTGTCCACATTTTTTAAGCAACAAACCTCCAAAAGAGAAAGTAAGCTTTTTTTTTTAGAAGTTACAATTTCAGTGAATTCCAGACCAGAATGAAATTTTACCTGGAAGGTGCCCCTACGCTGGAGGAAGTCAGCATGACTTATCAAATCTGTTTTGAGTATTGCTCTGTATAAGTGCCATTTCAAAAGATTCATTGGCTATGTAGGCTTTTACTATCAGCATATTTATTTCACCTCCTAAATGAAATCCAATTTGAGGCTATTAATATTAATGTGCTGAGATAATTCTGATGATGAATTAATAAAACACTTGGCCTCTCAATATGCTGTTTGCTCTTACCATTTAATGATGCTCTTAACTGGAAAAAGGAAGAGTTAGAGCAGACTCCAGCAGGAGCCTGAAAATTAGAAACCACTTCATTGTTTTTAGCTTGCCACTTTAATGACAATCGATGGCATTGATTTTGGACTAGAAAAGTATTTACTGAATCTTTACCATATGCTACAATCCCTACTTAGATTCCTTAAGCATAATCTGTATGTAACACCTGCCTACAGAACAACTACTTGATGAAAATAACTTTAAAAATATTTAATGCATTTCTGTAGTTTGTTAGAGATTTGACGCTATTTCTTATGTTCAACATAAATAATGGGGTTTTTTTGCACAACAGTTCTCCTGCCACTGAAAGCCCAGCTGCACGTTAGAAGAATCAGACAGCATCAACAGTCTCATTCCTTTACAAGAGGAATTTCAGTTCACTGAACATTTTAGTTCAGACAAGTCTAATTCACCTACCTTATTATGCTACAATAGATTTCCATTTGAAGAACCAAATTCAGTTAGTGTACATGATTTTTACATTAGTCTTCACAGTTAACACACAATCCTAATAGAAAAAAAATCTAAATAATAATAGGATATTTCAACAGACAACTAATGTAAAGACATATGTGTAGACATCTATAGTGTCATATTCATAATTTATATAGTTTTTATTATTGGTATAAATGAATACAGAAAACATTTCATTCTATGCTCTCTAAAATACATATAACTTTTTATAATTAAAACATAGAGCCTTAATGCTAGTCATTTTTAGTTTTCATCTAAGAAAGAATGAAAAAATTCTAGCACTGTGATTGCTAAAAATTGCAATTTTGTCTAAGATTTCGGTCCTGGAAAGCCTATTAAAATGGTGGCTTGCAGAATGCATGCAATCTAATTTTCAAAATAGAATCTCTACTTCAAAAATTCTAGGAAGATGGTAAGCATGAAAGTGCATTCCCAACACACTTCGTGTTTAAACCTGGAGTTTCCATTCAAGTAATTCTTTGAAATTGGTCAGATCTTCGGATGATATAGACTGGTTTACCTCAACCAGTATGCAAAAATATCAAAACATAAAGAAGCAAAACAGTAGCATATTATTGATGAGATTAATAATATTTTTAATCATTATGTTTCTGAAATAGAAAAGCTAAATAAATTACTGCTTTCAAACTGCTTCTTCAGAGAAAAAAACAAAGAGAAGAAATATACTGTTCTTTTTCATTAAATTATGAATCACTCACTGTGGTAAAAGCCCTGTCTGCATCTAGAGAAAGTTCTCTGATACAGAAGAGAAATATTTATCTTTTCTAAAATTATGCTAATTGAGAGTCAGATTTTCATTCTTATTATTTATGACAGAATAATAGCAAGTGGTTTTAAGCAGTAAGGGAGATGGTTAATCTCGTAGAATACCAGTTGTGTAGCAGCTCTTTTTGAGGCTGCTTCCTTTGAGCAGGAAAGCAAGGGAAACCTATACAGCAAGTTATAAAGCAATCTGCACTTCATGAAATTTGCCCTCTACAGTCACATCCAAGTAAAAACTAGATATACAAGTCATCGCTGAATGGCCACATTAAAAAAACAGTTAAGGGATTCCTATTTTTTTTAGTCTATTTCTATTTCTCCCCCTATCTGGCTGAAATGTTTAATTTCTCTTTGAGTTTATAACAACCTAAAAATACAGATGAAATGATAACTTGTAAGAATAAACACAGGTATGAAGGTTTAAATGTTTCATGGCATATGAGATTCACACTATATATGAAGGATGAATTTCAAACACGGTATTACTCATACCTTTATATATGCTTTTGGTTGAAAATTAAAAGTTTGCAGAAGTTGTACAGTTTTGTACACTTGTTGCCAGTATTTCATCTTCAGACTGAGAACTAAAATTAAGAGAAATTAAACAAACCCCACATAGCTGCTACCAACTCCTTCCAAAACACCCAAACTTAGCTACTTTGGTGCCACCCTAACCATCAAGAGGATTCTCATGTTACAGTTGTTGGAATGATAGTTCTAGCCACACCTATGATATTATATAGGAATTTAGTTTACTCTAAATAAAGACTTCATTTTCTTAATTATGCATATGGTGGAAGGGTATGACTTTCAAAATGCACTCAGTGCTTTGAAAATTGTATTGCCTACATGTCTTTGGCCACCATTCTGATGGACATGATCCTAAGAAGACTTTCATGTGTGCTTGGGTTCCTGCAGTTCAAATAGTCCTGTCAAAATCAGAATAGCTATTCTGATGCCTGTAAATTATTCAGAACTAAAGTCTTTCTGAGTATGTGATCTGCTATTCCTAAATGCCCATTAACGCTGTGAATGTCGATATCATTTCTAAGATGTGTACCTACTCTCAGTCATTCTTGAAATATTTGCAGGACCATGCCTCATGTAAAAGTTCTGACTTCTGAGGGAAGAAGGAAATAAATGAGAAGAATTTAAACACCTCTAATTTGAACACCTTTCTGAGAGACTGATTTAAGAGGCTGCTTTATTCTTCTCTTTCTATCATAAAATGTTACAGTTTTTAAAATTAGTTAATGTGGTGAAAGAAAACTGATGTTAAAATACAGATGAAAATGTCAACTAAGCTTGTGAAATATTTTTTCATGATGATAGGTTAAAACATTCATCTATTTCAGTTGTAATATATTTTCTTAAGCAGCTGTAGTGGTGTTTCATAATTAGATAACCTAGGGCTAAACATTGGGAGTTTCTAAGTGTCGAGTACCTTAAACTTTTGATAAAGCAAGTGCAGAGAGTACTCAGTGCCTCAAAGGATAGGTCAGTGTTTATATAACAATGTGTAAGAATCAGTTTTGTCTTGTTTTTCTTAGACATAATTTGATGTTTTACAATAGAAAAAAAGTGTAAGCACATCCCAGCATATCGTTTCTATCACTAGTGTGTATAAAATGCTTCCCCTACGCTTTTAAGGTGATGAAAAGGACAACTAGCTTGTGTCTAAATCAGGAGAGCTTGATATGATGTCAAAGCCTTTGGCTAAACATAGATTGACTTAATTCTTTCAATAATGAACTTTGGTCCAGAGCATTTAACAACCACAAGAGAAGAAACCCAATATAAAAGAGAAAATCTCCTCATTCAGGTTATCTTGACTCTGCTGCAGGCAAAACATAGAAATATTTTTTTTAATCGAGATTCTCTGCAGCAGCCCATTCCAAATGCCAGTATCCATCACTGATGACTGGATCAATAGCTCTGTTTTGGCCCCAGTCTCCTACGAGAGATGGCATGCCATCAGTGACAGACAAATATCACAGTTAAGCAAAGTATCCAGCCAGACCTAGTAACATTTTTATTGATTTTTGTTGTGCAAATAATGTCTTTTTGGGCTGAATAAATGGCTTTGAGCCAAACAGTCATTGTTTATGATTCCAAAATGCAATAAAGGGACAGGAAATATATTATAGCCTGTGTCTCAAGGCACACAACATAATCATCCTTTGGTGGTGAAAAACTATCCAGCTGAAACCATGAGTGCATATTTATCCATGCTTAAAGGTACCTGTAGGACTTGCAAATCTTACACAAAATGTCCTGTTAGGAAACAGATGGTATTGCCCTTTAACCTATTGAATAACTACCAGAAAATGAAGCAAAAAATAAGCACTATATTTCTTCAATCAATACAAAGAAAACATTTTATTATTTTACCTTCAAATGAAACATCAAACTTGCCAAAATGGCATTAGGATGCTTTGAAAAAAGGATAAACCAGAAAATACTCTTGACAGTTTTTCAGATGCTACGGTATTGTACTAATAGTAGTCCAGTATCAATACTTGTTTTGTCTTGAGTTCTTTTTTACTAAAACATATTTTGTGTAATTTTTTAGTATTGAAGTATATTATTTATCCTTCTTTTTAAAAAATCTTTTTTGTTTTGCTAATATAATGATTATTTAATCACTTAAACTAGCAATATAAACAAAAATATCTCCTTATGGTTATACCTGTGAACTCAGTCGCAAACACTTTCTACTTGATATGTGTTTAATATATCCAGTAGATTTAATGAGAAATCTCTTAGCCTCAGAAAGTGTGCGGTGACCAGACTTTCTAGACATGCAGGTGTAATAAACAAATATTCTCTTTCAATGATATTAAGTCACAAACACAAATCACCAGCAGTGAAGGTCTGAGGAAAGATATATTCTCATAACTGCCACACTAAATGCAATGAAATATTTTAACAGGCTTGTTGTTTCCAATTAACTAGAAATAAGCTGGATTAGCTCATACTGTTTTAAGGCTGGTAAAAATATTTTGCCCTCATTGCACAGCCCTGTGTTTTCACAGAAAACATCAATAATTCAAACATCCCTCAGAAAAATTCCAGAATATTTATCCTCACCCCAGAAGAGTCCATTCATCTGTAGGAGAGTTCTACAGTAATCAAGTGTCAGCTTAAATCCTGTCTCTCCCCTGCATCTTTAAATTTCAAGCTTTTGTTAACTCTCTCATGACAGCCCTTAATATATTTTCGAGGCTTTTCAAGTGCAAGACGAAGGCTGTTCCTAAAAAACAATACACAAAATCAGAAGATTTATTTGTAACATTTTTTAATTTAAATTACAGAAAATAGGGTGGAAGTTAATGGGAAATTTTAAGAGGAAATTTGGCTGCATTAGCCTGTATTTGTTAATGGCTTTATTATTTCTACTTCAAAACACAAGCTCTGATCCTCTTCCCAGTTAGCCTATTACAAAAATTTTTATATTCTTTGGCAGAAGTAGATATTCCCTTTGAAGTGTGTACAATCATTCTAACAAATCTCTCAATCACACATCTCTGCTGTATGTCTTTTTAAAGAGTTATTCAACTTTAATAAGCATGTCATTAAATACTTCCAAAGCTTTTAGAGAATTTAAGATTTAAGCTTTTCTTTCTTTTTTTTTTTTTTTTTTTAATGAAATTCCCAAGTCTCAGCTCTGGAAAGATTACACCTGTGATCAGAAATCATACGTCAGGATAGATTCTCTGAGTCAGGACATCTCATGAGCCCAAAGTTACTCTCATGTCTAAAGTTTCATGAAGGTGGGATGAGAAGAAGAACAGTGGAGATAAAATGAGATTGACTTTTGACATATCACATATTTTACAGGATACCCATAGATCTGACATCTCTTTTCCCCTTGCCCACCTCATCCAAAACTGAGATAACTATCTTCTGAGAGAGATAACAACAGATCATAGACTTGATCTTCTATCCTTCTCTGACTGGTGTTAGTTTTTTGTACACATTACAGCCTCATGTCATAAGCAACATCTTATCTCTCAACCTAAAAGGAAATAAGCTACTAGTCTTCCATTTCATAGGGGTCAAGTCTACTAGACAAAAATCTCTTATTCTTTGAAATTCTGTCTTTGGAAACAAGTACAGTGAAGCATGCATGAGTCAATGAATCTGCTGTTGTAGCCCTGACAATGTGGGGTGTTTTTTGTATCAAAAGAAAGAGAATAAGAAAGCAGTAAGAAACACCTATTGAGTATGATTCATCTGGCCTATTTCCAGACACGTCTCTTATAGCAGGAAATGAATAGTCCTCTGAAGGTGTTTGTTTCTTTCCATTAACTACAAGGATATCCCAGAATTACCGGCTTAGACTTAGATGTCTATCCTACTTGTAGATACCTAAGTTAAGATAAATTAATTCCAACTTTGGTCACTCAGTTCCAAGTTGCAGATTCTGAGCAGATGTTGGTCTCTGTGTCCTTTAGGGAGGAACTGGGCAGGACTTCAGGCCACCATTTCTCTGTATCTTCAACTGTCATCCATTCTGGAAAGTTTTTTTACCTATTTGAGAGACTCACTTTAATTTACCCCAGAAAGATTGTACCTAATGTTAGGCATTTTGATTTCTGATTTTAGATGTTTTGTTGTATTTGGTCTAAAATGTAAGATTTGTTTGGACTGAAATCAAACAAGGAGTCAAGTGGAAGCAATTGGACCTGTGTATTGTACTGAAAACATATACTTTTTTGCTTTTCTAAGTTTAGAGTGTTTTAGGACACTTTATCTGAAATTTTAAACTCAGTGTAGATGGGAAGTATTAAGCCATGGAGTATGAAGATGTTGACAGTGTATAATCAGCCAAACTACCAGTTATCTGAGGTGGGTAGCCCCCAGTAAACTCAAACCCCATAGTGAATTATTTCCAAACTGGAGGAGCAGGCCTACGTAAAACCCAAGCTGGGTATTAAGAGGTCTGTTAACTGCTCCTCCTGCAGACCTCGGGAACATATGTTCACATACTTGACACAAACCGTCTGTGCCAATAAAACTTGTGCCATTGTCATGCTAAGGAAATTCAACCCTCCCTGCAGACTAAGCCCTGCCTATGTCAGTTGGTCAGGCACGTCTTCTCCTGAGGGAGTTGAATGCCGCCGACAGAATACATGGTTTCAAGAGGGCAAATAAATATGCTGTAACTGGATAGCATGTGAAATCTTCCTGCAAAGACTAGTCACCTGGGTGTTATGAACTGTGAAGATACTAGAAGGAATATTGTTAGAGCATGAAATCACCTTCACTGATGAAGCTAAAAATAATGGAATAAAAATGGTTTGTTCGTAATCCTCTTATCACGGATCCTGTTTTCTCTTTAGGTAAGAACCTCTACACCTATGGCTCTCACTTCAAGAGTACAATTTAAAGTATTTCTCTGTAGCAAATGTGGTAAGGTAAAAACAGAAATGCTTTACTGGCTGGCTTTTAAAGACAATGACAGCTGCAGCCAGACTGATGTCATCGTCCCACCGGCAATATTTTTATAGCAGTTAGAGTAATGGTAAGGCAGAGGCTCTCATACTTGCATTTCCCTAACAGTTTTATTTCCAGCTCCTTCTTCTCTGGTGGTATCTAGGCTTCTGATCCATTTTGTAGGTTAAATTTTTCACACATAGTCTCTATCCATGGGTAAGCTACTGGGAATGCTTTGCTGATGCTTGGAGGTGTGTCAGTTACAGCTTTGCACTGGACTTTGTTTCTTGCAAGGAGAGAAATGCTGATGGGGAGTAAGACTGAGCTTAGGAATATACAAACGTGAGGTCTGCTCAGATGCACCTTAGTACAGGCCTGGATATTGAGCAGCTAAGATTTGCATGAGACAGGCTTCCTGGGGGAAACAGCATGAACCAGTAGACATGCCCCTAACAAAGCAGTCCAGATGTCTTGTGTTCTATCTCTACTTTTTGCTAGGTTGCCGTGTGATCTTGGGAAAGTTTCTTCCCCTCTGGGCCTTAATATCAGTCTGCAGATGCTTAGAGGGACACCTAATCTACAATGTGATTTCAGATCTTACTGAAATGCCAATTTGCAACAACTGTGATGCCTACAAAGCATTAGCTGACTAATAATAGCAAGTTTAAGAGTGAACAAAGGCTCATCTATGCTTGAAAGGCAAGTCTCAGCTTGATAAATTTGTGTGAGCTCTGAGTTTCCTTTATCAGTAGTATCTGTCTTTTTCACTGAGTACATTTGGTGTAGGAATTTTTCTGATACTCTAGAATATTAACAGTAGATTTTAAAAGACCTTCTAGGCAGATGAGGAAAATGAGAGTACAGTGTGATTTTCTATTCAGAAATTCTGGATAGGTTTGACTTTGAAAAAAAAACACAAACCATCAACCAGAGCTAGGCAATATTTAAGCCTAAACAAGTAATAGCAGTTTTTATCACAAGCAACAAACCCTATAAGCCACCATGGGCTTAAACACAGTAGTTCATGACTATACCTCCTCTATTGCCTCTGCAACATAATAAAGATATGATTATAGTATATACAAGCATACGCCAGCAGTCATATTCACAGTCAGCATTATAGACACAGGTCACAAATGAGAGCAAGAGAAATGAAGTAGCAGCAGCATTAGCAATTAGTTCACAGCTTCCGCAAAGTCCCTGAGAATATCACTTGCTTACTAGACTGCAATAAAGTCCACACTGTTGTGTGTCTTCAGTGGTACAATGGACGCACTAGATAAACTAGTTTTGCTGAGATGATTAAGTCCAATATGAGCTACAGGCTCATAGCCTCTAAACTGCATGGTTTCTCCAAGGACTAGGAGATTTCAGAGACTTTTATAGGTTGGTTGAGGAAATCCCGACGTTTATGGGGAAATTATCTCAACGGCTTTGGGTTTCTTCTGATACTCATGCTCAGGGAAGGAGACTTAATTAGAGCAGCAATACACGCACATTCTTGTCTATGATGGAGAGTTCCATCTCCACACTTCCTAACTATTTAAGCCATGATGAAGTACTCAGTCATTTGATCTCAGTATCATCTGGGGACCAGCTGTCCTACTAGCTCGCCCACTCCCCATGTGGTCTCTGCACCCCATATGTTTCCGGCCCTTTTTCCCACATGCCTTGATCTCCCCGTATCTACCAAATATCCAGATTCCAGCTCCCTTGTTTACCTTACAAGTCATCTGGGCATGGTACAAATGGTGGTTTCCACCTCCATTTTATCCTCAGCAGGTATCTGGCCAAGCTAAGTATCAGTTTGCAATGGTATTACAGGAAAAATAGTGTTTCTGGAAAGTTCCTGTGTTGCTCAGTAAAGTGAATCAAAACAAAAACTGCAAAAGATGAAAAAAATCAGAGGTTTTTTGATCATACCCATAATTTATTTATTGCCCAGAAAAAGACAGGGAGAGATATAGTCTCTGTGGGCTGTCTTTCCAAAAATCAAAATTCTGTCAACAGAGTGAGTCCTTTACCTCTTTCTGTCTGCTTCTTCTTCAGGGATGCTAAGTTCTCTGTGGGTGCTACAACTACCCTCCACTGTTACAATCCATTCTGAATTATAATTTTATTATTAGAATACATGATCCAATATAATCTTGTATCTGATTCTACCCATTTGACTTTACACTTCTCTATCTTACCATTCTTTTTCAAAGTCTTCACGATCAATTAAGATTTCTGAACACTTCTTATATTGCATTATATTTTACATATTGCATTGATTACATCCTATAATCAGTCATGAGCATGGAAAATAAAATGATTTTGGAATGTCGCTTTGATCAAGGTAGAAACAAGTGTTATGCTTCATAGTCCCCATCTGAGTTCTGAATAGCACATCTTGTTCTCTAGTTCTTGTTCTAGTTCTATAGAAACAATACCACTCCATCAGGGTGACATTCTACTAGTTTTTCAGCAGCATTTATTACCATAGAATTATTTACAAAACATTTTCAGAAATACACATGGAATTGTAAGCTATCTCCACATAGTACTTTCTTTACTTGCAGGTAGACATATTCTTCTCTGCTTACAACAGTCTAACATTAATACGTAATTTTGCCTTAGATTGAGAAAGCAACCCTGGTAATTCAGCCACCTTCATGAATGAAATGTAGACAGTATCTGCAAAATGTTCTCTGCACCATGCAACTCTGCCGTTCAGGATTAGCCCCTGAGGTAGCAAAATATGAAGTGGCTGCGTAATTTGAAACACGAGAGAAGTTCCATGTACTTCAATGAACTGGTGCCCAAGAGTTTTTCTACATCAGAACTTACATCCTCACATCAGTAACTAAGGCAAAATCAGGCTAAAAATCTAGGGATGAAATTGAAGGTAGGGAGAGGAATCTTGGTCCCGGAGAGCCATGCAAATTTGATGAGGCTTTCAGGACACAAGGACAGTCAAGCATTGTGACAGGTTGCCCAGAGAGACTGGTCAGTCTCTACCTATGGAGGATTTCAAGATCAGCGTAGAAAAAGCACTGAGAAACCTGGTCTGACCTTGTAGCTCATCCTACTTTGATCAAGGGATTGGACTGAAGACATTCTGAGGACCTTTACAACCTTAGAACAAATTATCCTATGGTGTTATGAACATAGGGATACAAAAATCAAAGCCTTAAATTGCATCAATTTCTCCATTGTTTTACTTCTCAAATAAGATAATATTACCAGAATTCTCAAATATATGTGAAAAGGAAGCGGCATAGACCTAAGATGTCATCAAAGTTCTTGTCTGGACTTCTGGTATTTGTTGCCTGATTGTTCTCTATCTTCTACCTCCTGATTATTGAAGACACTTGCTAACAAGCATATTTTCAAAGAGCAAATTAAATGGGAGAGAGCATCCGTGTTTGTAGTCCTTGATGATGATTTTATCAGTATAACAAAGGGACATAGCAACATGATCCTCATGTTATATTAGGCATTTGGGAACAAACAAAAGTTGTCTAGAGATATTTCAACAGATGGACATGTAGCAGAAAAGGTTTTCTAAATCAGTGTCTCTGACCATGTTCCTCTGTTTATGTAAATACTAAGAGGAAATGCTTGTTCATACAGCGAAATATTTTGCTAGCTCCTTTGTTTCTTGATTGTAACATAAGTAAAATGACAGAAAGTAACATTTTGCAGAACAGAAAAGGAATTTAGCACTGAGAGGGACTTGAAAAAAATTAAAAAACACTTTACAAAACTTGCAATGATATTGTCATAGTAACCTATTCCTCCTGGACTGTGATTATAGGAATCAGGGAGTGAGCAAAGCAGTCGTGAGGATTTTTCTGGGTTATCTGGCTTTGAAAGGATCATGTTCAAACCCTGAAAAGATAAAAGAGAGACTATACAGAATGTAAGCTGGACCGTTAAACATTTCCATATGACAAACTCCTCTCCTGAGATCTGACCTGCCTGTAGATTTCCCAGTTTGCAGATCTAAAGGAACCAGGCCCACCCGTGCCTGCTCTAAAGAGAAGAAGCTGGGTCTGACTAGCTTTTGAAAACTACTTTAAAATCCTTGCCAGAAAATACCTCAACAAAAAAGGAAGATATATCCATAAAACATTCAAAAGAAAACCCCACGAACCAAGACTTTTAGAAAGTATCTCATCTAAAAACGATTGTAAAAACAATATCCCACGTAGGCATTTCTGAGAGAAATAGCTGCTGTTGGTAGAAAACATTTCTTTTTCCTACAGATTACTGGTAAATTATGTCCTTAGGCAGCAATCCTGACACTTATGCACATGGATAACTCCAAGCACATGGCTAGCTTCATAAACCGCAATGGAACTATCTGCATCCTTAAACACATGTATAAGCATTTGCAGAATTGGGATCTGTAGTCCTAAATCAAAACTTTGTCTGCCAGCAATAATTATGCTAGAGGAGTAGAAAACTGGAGGCACGAGGAGTCAGATGCAAATGTTCCTCCTTCATCCAGAAAACTATTTCTCCATTTTACTTCTATCCACAGATGCTAGAACCTTATCTCACCTTTGGTCCCTGTAGTAAGGCAGGGCCTCAGGTAACTCATGGGAAAATCTGGTTTGTGCCTCTTCTGCAGCAGTTAGTGACCAAGCTTAAGCTCCAGCTGTCATTGTATATTTCAATTGTTCATGTCACGTCATCATGTGGTTGATGTCAGGCAAATAACGTAGCACAACGTCATTCCAGAAATCTTGCTACATCATGTATCACAAGACTAGGCAGTTGTCACAAGACAGGCAGCTGAAAATCGATCTGCTCTTCAAACAGAAGAGGCACCCACCACAAAGCCATATATATATCCCCTACAGGAGAAAATATTGGTACTGCTATTATAAATTAGTAAATAACAAATATTCGATGAAATATTCTAGGAAAAAGAAATATCCAAATGACAATTTTTATCCAAATGACAATTTTTGATTAATTATCAAAGTAAAATCAAGCATGCAGATTAATACTGAGTCAGCAGCCGTCATATAAATACAGATGTAAAATCCTTTCTAACATTAATGGGAGTTGAGCTGAAATCCACTCATTAACTTCTGACACCCCAAATACATGGGTTCATATGTCTTAAGAAAGTCTACCACTTAACTATTTAAAATCTATTCTTAGCAAATGAAGAACAGCTTCTCTGGCAAATTTCCCATGTGGATTCTGAGTAACTATTGTAAAACCACTCAAAGTACTCATTTCTCATCACAAATTTCCTGTTAGTTAAAAATCATAATATTGTTAATCATATATGTCAACCTCTTCAGCGATTAAAAAAAAAAAAAATCTACTTTGTCAATTCTGGTTAGCTAATATTTTGTGAATGTTAATTGGTAATGGCCTGTCCTGTATCCCAGAAAGCTCACTGGAGAACTAGTCACAAGTTGTCTCTCAGCTCAGCGTGATGCCAAAAGTCGTCACTGACAGAAAGCCCCACTCAAATGTATATCTCTCTCAAGAAACGCCTCTGTTTAGACCCTCTGAGGGTCTAAAAACCTTCTTTCTCGTCATGTATATATTGCATAATAGAACAATTTTCTCACTTTTGCCAATCATTCTTAGCAGATTCGCAAGGCTCCTGCCTTCTGCACATCCCTCAGGAACCTCTCAGCAGTCAGTTGCACATGGCACAATCACAGCCTGGCCATCTGACAGCCCAGATGTGTTTCACTTCAGGAATCCTAGATCAAGAAATTTGCACAATTGTATCAATAGCAGCTGTAACTGTTAATAGGAACTACAGAAGTTAGGAAGCCCGATTTCTTCTGACTTTTTTTTTATGGTTGAATTGGTCCACATCTAATGGATTAATGCCTCTCTAACAGATTTCCATGTGGATCCTGTGATTCTAAGAATAGAAATCTTGGTATATCTTTCAATTCTGCAGACGCTTCTCCATTCAGCCACTTCAAATCCTGTAGAAATTCCTTATTTTTTGAAATCTTTGTCCTCGTACCAAACCTCCTAGAAATTTGTTAGCAACTTCTAAGATGTTAGACAGATGTTTAGATCTCCTGACTTTATAAAACAGATTTTTTCAGGAAATTGGTCTGATAAACCTGCTAGGATTTCATGTTACTAAAAACATCACTGTGAATAGTAGATCTCATCTTCACAGGCTCATATATCATTGCCATGTGTTTTGACAAGTCATTTGAGCACAGCTTGTTTTGATCTATTTAATTAATTTGGTTTATCAACCATTAATAAATTGCTAACTTACAGTTTACTTCAGTAGCCATCTCAGTCATCTTTCTTTTTTTTTCAATATTTTTAATAAAAAGATTAATTCTTCCTGTTTAGGGTTTCATGCTCTCAGAACTGAGCAAGAATCTAGTTCCCTATCAGAGAAGTACCAAACACATGCACCTAATTCTTATTTAAAGATTGATATTTCTTTCACTCCTACCACACTCTACACAGAAAAAAACGTTCAAAACTTTCAGCCTTTCAGACTGACTAAGAATTTTGAGGCCTGGAGTATAGAATGTGGTTTGTAAGGTAGCCAATCTAGGGCTTTGACATTTTGTGGAGGGAGAGATAAGTCTTAGAAATTCTGTTAATAAACTGAGAGGACGGTTGCAGAAAATACTTTTTAATCACTTGTGCTATACAAGTATAAAGTCAATTGAAGCCAAAACTTTGCTATAAAAATGGAAAAAATAGTTATTGCAACTGAATATATATCAGTATATTAGAAATCACTTTGCCGTGAGTAATAAAACAGGCTGGTTTTAAATGCCAGAACAAAATTTTACAAAATCTTTCACTAATAATAGGCTTTTTGCTAAAAGTTTTTACATATTTCCACTACATATGGAAAACTATTAATTCTTAACATTTATGTCTTTAGCTGTGAGTATGCACAATTAAAAGGTGATTAGGGTCAAGAGCTCTTTTGGCAAAGAAGTTGGGACAGAAATGGACTAATTTTCTTTCTTCAGCAAGTTGTTTTGCTTTTGCCTGATTTTTAATACTGTTTTACCCCACACCCAAAAGGGATTATCCTCATCTGGCCCCTGTGCTTGTTCTTTGTCTTCCAACTCCTAGTTATGTGGGTGCTTCTTACCTACAACTACACACATCTTTTGCCTTTTGATAGTCACATTGTTCACATATTTGTGTAAAATGTTGATGTGTTGTGTCTGGCTATATCACTACATTTTTGCAAAATAATTGTATACTGATATTGTTTAAAATATTTTAGTATGTTTATATTTAACTAACATTATTAATTATACACTGTATTGGGTTTGCCTGGCCAGATTTCGGTGGCAGGGGGGCTGTAGGGGTGGCTTCTGCAAGAAGCTGCTAGAAGTTTCCCCTAAGTCTGATAGAGGCAATGCCAGCCGGCTCCTAAGACGGACCCACTGCTAGCCAAGGATGAGCCTATTAGTGGTGATAACATAGGAACACCTCTGTGAAAATATAAGAAATGGGGAAAAAAAGAACAGTGTCATGTAACAACTTGTCAGGGAAGAAAGGAGGGGAGCAGGGAGGGAGATGTGCTCCAGGTGCTGGAGCAGAAATTCCCCTGCGTCATGCTGAAGACCATGGTGAAGCAGGCTGTCCCCCTGCAGCCCATGGAGCTGACAGAGTGTAGATGTCCACCTGCGGTCCATGGAGGACTCCACACCAGAGTGGATGGATGCCTGAAGGGGTCTGTGAACCTGTGAGAAACCCATGCTGGAGCCGGTTGCTGCCAGAGCCTGTAGCCTTTGGAAAGAGAGAAAAGCCCACACTGGAGCAAGTTGGCTGGTGAGACTTTTATGATACCACAGGCTACTCACACTGGAGCAGTTTCCCCTGAAGGACTGCACCCATGGAAAGAGACTCACGTTGCGGCAGTTTGTGAAGAACTGTCTCTCATGAGAGGACTCACATTGGAGAAGAGTATGTGAAGATCATCTCCTCTGAGAGGGACCCCACAATGGCCCAGGGGAAGAGTCAGGAGTCCTGCCTCAGAGGAAGAAGCAGCAGTGGAAACAACATTGGATGAACTGACCACAGCCCCCATTCCCTGTCTCCCTGAGCCACTCATAGGGAGGAGGTGGATAAATTGAGATTAATGTTAAGCCCAGGAAGAAGGGAGGAGTGGGGGGAAGGTGTTATTTTTTTTTTTTTTAAGATCTGTTCTCATCACTCTTCTTTGTTTTTTTCTTTCATAAATTTCATAAATTCATAATTTCCCCAAAATTGAGTCTGTTTTGCCCGGGACAGTAGATGTGGGTGATCCCCCTGTCCTTATCTCAAGCCATGGGCCCTTCATTGTATTTTATCCCCGCATCTGGCAGAGAAGGAGGAGTGATAGAACAGCTATGTGGGTACCTGGCCACCAGCTAGAGTCAAATCACTACCCAGTGATTAACACAGTTGTAATTTCTAAGAGTCACAGATCTCTGCTTTGGTTTCAGAGTCCATCTTACAAAAAGAGACCGAAGTAACATAGCAGAGAACCTAATAAAAATAAGATGGTGAAGGGCTGCCTATTAATGATGGCCATGAGGTTCTGGATCCGCCCTTCAGCAGAGGAAATTGAGGGGGGAAGAGGTGAAAAAAAAACTTGAAACTTTTAAGTGGAGCTGATCACTATGTTCTGTTTTTGAAAGGAATAGTATGTTCTGACTTCTGCAATGGCAGACAACCAGGTATGATGATTCAGTCCAAGTTCTATAATCTTGTGTTCTTCCATACGTTGGGTGATGATTAAATCACCCAAAGGAGAAGAGAATTAATCGTCCACACACACAGAAACTACACAGTGACCTGCACATCCAGCGCAGAATAAGGTTCTTCTGGACTTCTTTGTGTCTCAGTCATCCATAACCTGCTCCTGCTTTTGTGAGGAGGCAATGAACATTTAGTGAGTAACTTCAGGCTCTGGAGCCTTAAACAGAAATTCCACTGTTCCTCTTGGGATTTGGTCCTAGATTTTCATTTTTATCCTATCAGCCCTAGAACTGAGACTAACATATGATCATTTTGGAAGTTTTATCTGTTTGGTCAAATTAGGATGAGAGTCAATATTTCTGAAAAAGGGAACACTGAACAATCCAATAGAAAAATACAATTCATGTTCTATCTTTCACTTCATAATATTGCAGTAGGAAACCGGAAAACACGGAACCCACTTTATACCTTAGCAGCAGCTACTCAGTCAAAGCAAGAATTCTTAGCAGGTAGAGACAAATCATCTGATGGCAGAGTTTAAAAGAAACCTGTTACTATGACAACAGATAGGGTCAGATAACAAAATGAACAGACACTTTTGATCTTCAAAAAATTTTTTTTCCTTTGCTCTCTCCTCTGTTATCTGGACCACTCCATCAAACACCTAGCAGATAACAGAGTTAAAAACCCAATCGACCTTCAAGGAAGACCAGACAAGTTGGAAAGTCTATGGAAAGGTTACTATTACAGTAGAAATGCTTATGATTATATTTTCTCTCTGTGTGTATGTGTATGTACATGTGTGTATATTTTACCAAAGTGACAGAGTACTGTTCAAAAGGCTTTACAAAAGCCTCTAACATTGCAATGTTGAGGTATCTTTTTTATAATGCCACTCAAGGAAAGGAAATAGAATATGATGTGATCTGAAATTATCTGCCACATATTGTAGGTTAAAAAAAATTATTTAAACACTTTTGGATTTTGGAACAGTAATTTATTGTGCATGCCTTACTGTTAAATGTTACTTCACTAATGATATGAAAGTTGAAAAAATATCTCTGAATTCCAAGACCTAAAAAATATTACAATCTCTTATTTTATAGTATTTCAAAGATTTGTATATATATAAAGAGCAGTATGTTCTGATGATTTGGAAAGAAAAACAAAGCACCATGTTACAACACTTTACAGTTGAAATGACAAAAGAGCCAAGAGAAAAAGAAAAAGATAACAAAATTCTATTAATTAAAGGGAAAATTCTTCCTTGCCATCTGATGCAACTGAAGTAAGTTTTCAGTGCACAAGTTAACAAGTCTGTGTAGGAAGTGCCACTTCCTACACTTAGTAGTCCTGCTGTCCTGAAGGGATATCTCAACCTAGCGACTGAGTTACAAAGGTGAACCTGTTTTGGGCCAGAAGTCCTACTCCAATGTTGTTTTCCAATCCTCTTCCATATGGTGTTGCCATTGAACGATTAAGTGAGATGGTGACTGTTCCAGACATTGTGTTAGGCTAGGTATGGAAGATCTTCAGTACTGCATGCCGTGGGTCAGCAATTCCCCGATGTGGTTCTGGCCCATGTTCATCCATGGTACTTGTGTAGTATATTGGATTTACATTATATGCATAAGAGGAAATATTTATTCTGCACAAAAGCAAAAGTTGTGTGGAAATTTCAGAGGGACTCTTGCCCCAGTTCCTTCAAGTTTCACACAAAACCAACTGCTGTTATGGAAATTGCACTGTTATTTTCAATATTGTTAAAAAATATTAACTTCACTTGGCAAATGTTCCTGTCAAGGTAAGACAAGATATTTGCATTGTAGCTGATTCTACACTAGGACTAGACTTATTCATTCTTGGATGAATAAGACCCTGTGCTTCAATAAAATAATTTAACACTCCATAACTACACAGTTGTTTCACAACTAAACTTTCAACATGAATATTTTCAAAATATTTTCCTAGTATTTTTATATAGTCATGTTGACTTCAGTTTTTGGCCAAATGTTTTATTTAAATTACTGCTTTTAAAAGCTTCAGAGATTTGAACTCCACTATTTAATGGTACTTTGTATATGCTAACAAGTTTGAGAGTTCATTTAGGTTTTATCACCTTTACTTTTCACTCTGAAAATATATTTTTATTTAGCTTAGCTGTTTCTGAGTATCGCTGAAACTCATACAGCTTCTGGCCACAATTCTGATGGAGAGCAAGGACAGAAAGTGCTATGCTATAGGCATTATACAATATTAATCAATTTGTGTAATCAACTACAGATAACCTTTGCAAGAAAATGCTAGTACAAAGCAAGAAATAGGCATGGCATATGGATGTAATACCTTACAATTAGCTGATCTTTGAATTTTTCAAGAAACTTGAAGGAAGTCTTCTGTTTTCAGTGAAATACTTGTATTCTTTCCAAAAATTACCAAAACATTATCCACAATTTAGAGTAATGGGGGAAAGGAAACACTCTTTAGGAAATACTGCAACTGAGCAAAGACAGTAATATTTTGCTAACACCTGTTTAACACATAAAAGTTTTACGCTGTTGGCATACTGTGGATCAAAAAAGTCAAGTTGAGGCAGTTTTGACTTTTGGAACATCAATAAATTGCACATGTCTCTCTCCTCACCATTAACATGCTTGATAATATGTTATTGGGCCACAACAGTAACTCTAACACAGTAGTTGTTTAAAACTTGGTTCTATGTTTAGTTTTACTTTTCCCTGAGTTTTAAGTTCCATTGGTCTCAATTTTCCCTGTAAGCTTGTAACTAAAAGATTAAAGCATCTCTTTTTCACTAAAAGTGAAATCTAAGTAGTTATATAATGATCCACGTAAGGTTTCAGCTGGAGTGTCACAAGTTGTTAACAACGGGAAAAAGTCAAATTCTCAAGTTTGAGTCTTATAACATGACTCTCATGAGGCAGCTCATACAGTTCTTGCAGAATTAAAAGTCCTTAATTTTTTCTACTGGAATGTTTTACCAGATACCACCTGTAAATTAGTATTATGCCCCAAAAATCAGAAGCCACTAGAAAATAAAGAAGTTAAAGTATCCAGGATGTCCTGTCAGCAAAAACGGAAATCTCTGTTTATTCCTTACCGTAACACTTGTATAATAAAGTTGAGTGTATTTGAGGTGATCTTGAAAGTCCTAGACTGCCCTTAAGCTGGCCCCCTGCATCATAGAAGGAGTTGCAAGGAAATCTGCAACCTTTTCTAAGGGCAGATTCAATGACCAGACCACATGTTTTAATGTGATATTCCCAGCCATATAACCTACAGCACTGGCAATGGACAGCTTCTAAGAGATGTGGTGGAATACCTAGTCCCACCAGGGAACCTGCAGCATGAGTGAGGCATGGAACAAGCAGTTTTCTGGAAATCCAAATTGACAATGAACTGATTTGAAACTCAGTGATTGTTTTTTCCCAATTTAAAATCCATATAAAATTGATTGCTCCCAGTATCTGAGAACTATGTGATACACATCTGAAAAAACAACCAACAAACACACAAACAAAAAAGTGTCAGACAACTTTGCAATGGTCTACATATACTCAAAGTTATTCTTAAATCTCAATGAGTTGGTATTGTACATTAAGTATGCATACTAGTGAGGAGGCAGGACAAAGGTCTGGCAGCCCACCTCTTGTTTGTTCATGTTACATAGTAGGGCACCAGCAGCTGCTGCACACTCTTCCTCCCCTCATCCTAGTGCATCCCTCTTCAAGTTATACAGATCCTCTGTTGCAGCATCAGCAAAGTCACTGATTTGTGCTAATTACCAGAAATAGGACTTGAATATATAAGGCCTTTTATTCAGGAAACTGAAGATTTTCCAGTTGCCTCCAGTTATCATTCACCTGACCTTGATATGAATCAGAATGAAAACGGTCTTGTTAGCAGATTTTCAAACCATGTGTGCTATACTTAAGGAAAAGTATTATTAGATAAAAAAATATACAGGTTACATAGTAAGTACTTCAGCATCTACATCTCAAGCTAGAAAGAAAAGTCCAATATCATTTTTCTCTCAGGTCTACGGTCACGTCCCAAGCTTTCAGGATGATGACTCAGGTTCACTGATTCCCAGGCCAAGATTAAGGTGATTGACACAAAAGATCCGAACACCAGTTTATTTATCAATCATCAAAGAGCTAAAAATTATGTATTTCAATCGTCCACTTAGCACAACCCACAGGCCTCACAACAACGAGCTATTACCAAGAAAAGAAACCGGCCTTGCCATAGGTAGTCTTTTTTTAGGACTAGAAAAGAGAGAGAAAGAAAGTGATAGAAAAAGGAAAGATCACTACCCGGTGACTGCACATGCACACCATCCTAGTGGTGGGCAAAAAAGTGCACGACTGCCTGGGTGTGATCGCCTACAGTCAAGTTCCCGCCATATACAGGGAACTGGTCTGGGAGATGGTGGGGGTTTCTGAGGGTGTGTTACTTCTCCTTCTCCCAGCTTCTTGCAGCCACAGCTCCAAGCTCCACCTGCCTCCACACCAACATGCCAGGCACCAGGCAGGCAGCTGTGGCCTGTTTAGGTTTCAGGCTGTTTGGTGCATTCATTTAGCAGTCCCTCACATCTACTCACATGAGAAAAGCAATTTCTAATTTTGCAATATGAGGGTTTCTAGATAGAGAGTGCACCTGCAGCACTTGCTATTTTTTCATTAATATTCTTGCATGTCAGAAAATCCTTCAGAGAAATTATTTTTAAATAATTCAAAAAAATGCTAATATCAAAAACCCTGTTAAAGGGTCACCATTTGGTAACTACTCAGCTTGCCTATTTAACAAAATAAAAGTGTACAGATAAGTATTGTACTATATGTCAATAACTGAGAAAAAAACCCAATCCTCAAAAAAAACCTGTTAAAGCAAGCTAAATAATTGCCTAACAGTACTTGGGCTAATGACCATAAAGTTCTACTATGCTAATTTTTCTCTACACTTTTAATTACAGATCAATAATACTTTGCAGTTGACATTTAAAAATGCTGAACGGCATGTAGGAACAGACTGAATAAAAATATACAATGTGGTACTGAATTTGCTGAATCGATAAAATTTGCCATTTAACAAACAGTAGCATGTAAACATTCACCAAGATTAGCAAGTGCAAAAGACTATGCTTCAAGTGCTTAATTATTGTTTAATAATACTGAACTTCAGTTCATTGACAAAATTTCACTCATGTGAAAACCAGCCATTCCACTGATTGCTTGCTTTATTTATGCAAGGCATCTTTCAAAGGTTTGAGTTTAGCTGAACCAAAAGCTAAATAGCACTCACACATTCTATGAGGTTCTTAAAGATCAAAAGGTGAGTAACTGCAAAGATTTAGCTTACCTTTCCTTACTTAGATAAATGTGGTATTTTCTGTTACAAATGTTTTATTGAGACAAGTACATTTAATAAATGGGATCAAGGCATCAAAAAGTACTTACATATGAGAATATCAGTATAGCATCAATGACTCTGAAACTAAAGGCTAGAGTCAATAAAATGGTGTTCAACTTTCTTATAGCAGGTCATGTTAAGATAAGCAGGAAAGAGCAATTTTTTTCAGTTTCTGACCCTGTAAACTGCTTTTTTTTTCCCTTCCCTCTTTCCTCCTCTGTATTTTTTCTTCATTGCAGCAGTAGTCTGAATTTTAACTGAGCAGTGTCACTATCTGATTCCCATGCACACAAAAACAATTCTAACCATGTTGACTGGGATTTTAACTCTGAGGAGTATGGAAGGAAATGTGAGGCTGAAACTAATAATTCAGTGGGTGAAACAGTGATTCTGTATTGCTAATGTTCCTTTTAAGTTCATGTGAGGTTTTACTATTTAAATTTCTTGATCTGAGTTAAGATTGATGAGTTGAATATGGGTAACTAAATCTAAAGTCACAATCAGGATGACCACTTCTTTAATTTCTACAATATTACATGAAGCACATGATCCCTGCATATCAGTTCCAATGTAAATCATGATTATAATAATGCTAAAACAGCATCCTTTTTTGCTCCTATGTGAGATATGGCCAAGAAGGCCAAAAGCATCCTGGCCTGTATCAGAAATAGCTTTGCCAGCAGGCCAGGGGTGTGATCATGCCCCTATACCTGTCACTGGTGAGGCCACAGCTTGAGTACTGTGTTCAGTTTTGGGCATCACAGTATAAGAAAGAGGTGCTGGAGAAGGTCCAGAGAAAAGAGACAAACCTGGTGAAGGGTCTGAAGAACATGCCTTCTGAAGAGCAGCTGAGCAAACTGAGATTGTTTAGTCTGGAGAAGAGGAGTTTGAGGGGAGACCTTATTGTTCTCTAAAACTACTTGAAAGGAGGCTGTAGTGAGGTGGGTACTGGTCTCTTCTCTCAAGTAACTAGCTATAGGATGAGAGGAAATGGGCTCAAGTTGTGCCAGGGGAATTTTATAATGGATATTAGGAAAAATTTCTTTACTGAAATAGTGGTGAGGCATTAGAAAAGGCTGCCCAGGGAAGTGGTGGAATCACCATTACTGGAGGTGTTCAAAAGATGTATAGGCATAGCACTTCAGGACATGGACTAATGGTCATGGTGGTGTTGAGTTGACAGTTGGACTTGGAGACCTTACAGGTCTTTTCCAACCTTAATGATTCTATGATTCTATATGGCAGACTTTCTGACACCAAAACTACATGTAAAATGGAGATCACAGGTTGTGAAAAATGTTACATTTTCTAGAAGAAAATAATGCTTGTTGAGTCAGGACATCAAAAAAAATGGATGCTACAGGTGTCTTGTTCCTCCTGCAGCCAGTCTTGGAAGCGGAGAGAGATGCCAGAGGCCTGTGATTAGGATCCTCTGCCTTCTGCCTATACTCCAGCTAATCTACGAGAAGATTGACAAGTGTCTTCTTGGGAAGATCAAGTAACTGTTATTTTTCCACAAGGATGGTGTATCAAACTACATAAAAAGATAGTTTGGAGAGGAAAAATAAATTATTTTCTATTGGTAGAACATTTCAGCATGATATTACCAACAAACTCTATTTGCTATTTATTTCCTCGAGTTCTGAAGCAGAGCTGAACAGGACAAGATATTGTCTCATTAGGGCAGTTATTGCACATTTGTAAATTTAGAGCTCACTTATTGGCATTAAGGAGTACTTACTCTTGTAAGTGGTTCAAACTAAGTCCCTTTCACATCAGTGGATTTACTGTTTCCTAACAGGGTTAAGTATCTCCATAGATCTAGAGCTGACTAAGCAAAATCTGCTTGGGAGATTTTGCATGAAAGTAGCTCACACAAAACATATTCAGTGACTGGATGTTTTCCCCAGGGAATTTTTCCTGAATGATACTAGTCTTCTGCAGTGTAAAAACATAGAGATATTTCTAACCCTAGCTACATCATCCGACCTAAGAGTAGGAAGGAGATAGGAATGGGCACAGAAAATTTAGGAGGGGTTCTTTAGAACTGCTTTCAGGGCTCTGTATTGCTATCATATACATCGGGTGAATGTAGAATTGTGATTAGTGTTACAATTTCTAAATGTTGGTGGCCTGATGTGCACATCGGTATAGTATGTTTAAGATAGCATACCTAAGCATGCGTGTTCTGAGGTAAGCCTGTCACAATGTCCACTGAAGGATTTGATTTGCCAGGAAAGCCCAGAGGACACCAAATGTGATTGAGAGGTTCATTTCAAAACACACCCAGAAAAAAAATAACCTTGCTCCTGGGACTGCTTTTGCATCGCACACATCATATGGCAGAACTATAACTGAAGCAGACAAGGGAAGATGGACTGAACAGCCAATATTTCATATGGGCTGTTTTGGAAAAACTGTACCAAGTGTGCTAAATAGTAGGCATCCCAGCTTAGGTGAGTAAAACCTCCCACATTCTCTCTTTCACTGCAAACTACTGTCCTAGAGCTAGGCACCAAACTTCCAGCTGTGGCACAGTCTCACTGTGCCTGTATTTCACTATAGATTTGATCCCCAGGCTCCCTACTATCATGTAAGTAGTTGGATGGTAAGCTCTACTTCACCTGGAACAATGAAAAAGCTAATCCAGTCACTAGGGAAGACTTCAGATCTGAGATCCCCAGTTTCATTTATTTGCTTGACAGTTACAACTGTGAACAGATTTCTTGCATTAGGTGTCAAGTATTTTTCGTACCGACAGTGTTGTGTGGGGACTACCTCCCTACCATGAGTGTCATAGTATCAGGTAGAAACTTAATGAGGGAATTCAGGCACCTCCATGTCCTGCTGCATCAGGAAAGTGGTTAGGAGATTTTTTTAGGGTGACTCAGCCCCTTATTCGTGTATCTTTTATCTGTTCATCACACTGTGACTCTGTTATAGAGCTCAACTTTGCTCTGTGCTTTGCACTCTGACTGATATCACATGCTATCTCACTACTACCTTAAATATTAAACTTCTGGTCAGAATCAGTGAAGTTATCATATCTCAGCTGAGGCCACTTACAGTGTTAGTATTCAAAATTTCAGCCATTCAGAAAATGTAGCAGGTATTTTGAAAGGCTTCCCCAAATACTGCACCAGAAACAGCAATGTGTTGTTGCAGCAAACTAGAATTTCTGGGCACATAAAGAGAAGTTTCTTTAAATTGAGGAGGGTCTGGGAAAACATTCTGAGAAATATTTGGAGAAATACTAAGAGAATATACAAAAAAAATTGCTGTATGTTTTGCTGCACTTGCCAGTGAGACTGCAGTTTCAGCTTGCCGGCCAACAATATGGTCAATATCAAACAATAACCACCAAGTTCAGTGAAAGCTTTTGGTTTCTTCTGGTGTAAGCATAAACATACCTTCAACTCTGAATACATTTTAACAAGGCCTGACTGATCCTGACAATTTCTGATATGCATTGCCAAGTTTCGTCCACACCACTCATAAATACAAGCGTAATGGAGAACCGAACTTCAGCCACGTTAACCTGTTTTGCTAGTGCCTCTTCAGCTCTCCTTTTCCAATTCCTCTTCGTATGAAAAAAGTAAACTGGAAAATACAGTTACTAAAAACACATAGCCACAGCACTTGAAAATCATCTGCTCTCCAGTAAGCACTTTACATATTTACAAGAATTATTAACAGTGAAGTATACCATAGAAAAAAAAGAGCAGATTATTCCAAGCACAAAAATATTCACTGGAGAAAATTCTATTCAATCAAGCCCAAATACTGTCAATTGATTTTTTAAAACATCGGCTACAAGAGGTAAAATGTAAATTCTGAATTTTTAAAAGCTAATAACTTGGACAGAAAACAACTGAATATGAGGTACTTCTAAGTGTAGCAGTTTGTGTTCATTGGCTTACTGCTTCTCCTAGTTTAGCAGTGCTGTCTTATAAAGGGAACACATTGTTTAGGCATCAACATATTTAACTGGATATTTTTAAAAGTTGGTGGGAGATATTTAACCCAGATATTCTTGTGCAGTGAACAGAACCCAGAAATTAAAGCAGCATAAGAGGAAACTCTAAAGCTGATGGGTGAATATCATTATTGTGATCTCTAGCATTTTTATCTTAGAGTTCTGAAGAAGTTTAATGTTAATATGTCTAAGATCTTGTCAAAAACATCTATCCTGTTTTTTAAACTACCTGAAGTAATATATTAACAAGCTGACAGATCTCTGTTGCATTAGATATGAGAATGGGAATGACAGATTAGATGTTACTTAAACTACAAATAACCTTGGTTAAACAGAAAAGTTATACAGTATAATAGGATCTAAAAAAAAAGTAGCTTCTGCAAAGGTCACTTATGCCTAACAAATGTACCAGTTTAATTATGACAACAGAGCAAAGGATGAAGGAAAACTTTATATTATCTATTTGATATCTTGTATTTCACCATTTTAAACCTTTTGGCTAGCTCTGTGACAGCTTGCTGTTTGCAAACTAACAATCTTTTAGCAAACATAGAAAATAGATCAGCCTCTATTTAGCATTACTTATATTACTGAGTAAAAGTGCTGCGTAAAATGCTTAAGTGCATAATCATCACAATGTTACTTACACAAGTCAAAGCACCGTGTTTGAGAGGGTTTGATAAAATTACACAGACACATAGGGGAGAAGAGAAAATACCCACCCATGACTGTTTCCTGAGAAGTCTCGGTTCCTCTCAGCTCAACGATCCCTTCTGATTTCACTCTGGATGTTCTTTGCAAGACCTGGGAACTTGGTGCAAGTGACAGCAAAGCAGACTCTGATGTGTGAAAAAAAGCAATCACACTCATCGTATCAGTGTATCTCTGATGGAAGGCAATGTCATTGTAAAGAAGATTCATATTGGTATAGGTTTTATTTTCCACCCTCGAAATATTGCCAAGGCCATGGTTCCTTTCAAATGCTCCTGTGTTTCTGTTAAGTCATACTGTGCAATGAAATCTATGGACAACCTGACTTACATTCCCAGAATATCTCTGAATTTCCCTGGATGCTCTGGATTGCCTGACTCTTGTAGACCAACTATGCACACTGAATGGAGTCAGGAGTAAGATATGAGCTGTGCTACTCATCTAGAAGAGAAATAATTAATCACCCCAAAAGCCACATATGATACCACTAGGCAGGGGCTGTGGCCCCGAAGTGGTCCCAAAGAGCTGTGAATTCAGGGGCATTCCAAAGACCCAGAACCTAGCACATTGCACTGTTTTTGGCAGCCCACACTGAGCTTTAGCTCAAGATACAGGTCTTATCTTCCCCTAGGGTAAGGCACAAAAGGCATCCCAGAGCCATGATTGGTAGAAAGCCTGGTTGCACATTCTGCTATCATTGCTGCGGCCAATGAGACAATCAGTGTCTGAACAGAGTGTTATGACTAATTTGTCTCTAGCTAATGCTAATATACTGGTTCCTGTATTTTCTTCCTTGAAGCAAATATGGAGTCATTTAAGTCCCCTTTGTCCCTGTGAGCTTTACTTTCTCTATTACTATGCAAGTAATCAGCCTCAGATTCCCAAAAAACAACTTTCAGGACATTAGACAACCAGCCATGTTTCTGAGTTTGCCATGAAATGTGATGGATGACAGTCTCATCAATTGTACCTCAGCATTCATGGTAAGACTGTTCATATAAGCTGTGAGGTCCTCAGGCACTGAAAAAGTGGATTGTGCTTGAGGTGAAGCTGCTGCAGTGAGTCTTATATAAAGTGAATCATAGAATCATAGAACAATTCAGGTTGGAAAATACCCTTGGGATCGAGTCCAACCATTGACCCTACACTACAAGTTCACCCCTAAACCATATCACCCAACACCACAGCTAAATGGCACTTGAACACATCCAGGGATGGTGACTCAACCACCTCCCTAGATGTCTGATCACTCTCTCTGTGAAGAATTTCTTCCTAATGTCCAGCCTAAACTTGCCCTGTTGCAACCTGCAACCATTCCCCCTGGTTCTGTCCCTAATTACCTGTGAGAAGAGTCCAGCACCAACCTCTCTACAATGTCCTTTCAAGTAATTGTAGAGCATGATGAGATCCCCCCTCAGCCTCCTCTTCATCAAACTGAACAGACCCAGCTCCCTCAATCGCTCCTCATAAGGTCTGTTCTCCAGGCCCTTCACCAGCTTTGTTGCCCTCTTCTGCACTCGCTCCAACACCTCGATATCTCTCCTATACTGAGGTGACCAAAACTGAACACAATACTCAAGGTGCAGTCTCACCAGTGCTGAGTACAGAGGGACAATCACCACCCTTCTTCTGCTGGTCACAAAATTTCTAATACAAGCCAGGTCATTCAGATGTCTTTGTGTATGAGGGCTCTACTCATTGCACAAATGCAACAAAGAATAAATTTTCCAGGCTATGTATAACTCCGAAAAGGATTTCTTTATATCTCTTTGGTGTGGAGGAACTCTTGCTCAAAGACCTGCAACACTGTCTGCAATAAAATTTCCCTGTTAACTGCCGTGGACATGAGACTTGCCTTTCCTCATTTTCTTGCTAGAATTCCTTTCAAAGAAAACAATACAGTCATATTCTTCAAACATCTTGGGTTTGTATATGATCATCTAGGATCCTGCATACCACTGTAGAGCTGCAGATCTCATCATTCTTTGCATCACATGAAGCCTGAATCTCAGCCAAAAAAAAAGAGGAAGGGAATTTAAAGATCAAAGTATGCCATTACAGAGGTCTCTTGACTTTCCTGAAGAATAGAAGGCTGAGATTTTCACTAGAGGATTCCTACAAGAATGCCACATATCCTAATTTAATCAGAACATGTCCTTTATTTAAATACTGCAAGTAATGCAGAAGCCATTTCTAGAATTAAGAAGTTGTGCCCATAGACAAGAACAGTCCAGGCCATTTAAAATACACACTTTGCCTGAGTTTATTTCACTTTACCCTTTGGCTGAAAGATCCTGACATACCTTTTCAAGCTAGATGAAGGACTCTTCCATCAGAAGTGTTCTCTTCAGCTACACATACAATGCAGAAGCAAGTAACCACTCAATTTTCAGGAAAAAAAAAATAGATTGAGTTGTTCTGGTCTCTCCTTTAATGCAATTTTCTAGACTAGGATTTACTACTACAGCATTCTTCTGAGTCCTCTGAAGTGAAGATAGCTCAGTTCCGACATTGGTAGATATTTTTTAGTACTGCTGGTGACCAAACGTATGTCTCTCTGGTTTGTTTACCTAAAGTATGAACAAGGACTCTAAGAACAATATTATGCTTTTCTTTAGGTATGTTCAGCACTTGTCAAGTACAAGATTGATTAATATGCAAACCTGAATATTCTTGTCTTTAATTTATACATTCACTTCTATATTTAACGGACTGAACAGTGTTTTGCCACTTTAAAAACATCTTCTTTCCAAAAGATTTTGACTAATTTTATCAAACATTCAACTATGTTTATAAATATTTAAACAGTTTCTAACTAACTTTCACATTACTGGAATCAGAGCTTTGTGAACTATGTGAACTATGTGTGTGCCACTCCTTGAACCAACTTATTTGGAGTACAGAGCTTCAAAACAGTAGTAAGTATGTTTTTTAAGATAGATTTCTTGCAAAAAGATATTTACTTCTTAGTTCTGTGAAGTAAGGAGTTACTGAATTCCTAAACTGAAGAAGTTTATAATTTTTTTGGATGAACATGATGGAAGTTGTACATGTTTCAATTACCATAAACTCTATTGCAGATCTCTGAAAGATGTTTATAAAGTCTATTAAGATGTCATAATATTTTTGATCTCTCTGAAGGTCAAATATCCATCACCAAAATATTAGCTAACTAACTGTATACAACAATAGGAAATACTTCTTGTGGTATGCAGATATCTATTTTTACTGTAAAATTAAAAAAAAGTATTGCTAGATGCACATCAAATCAAGGTAAATCACATTCAGCCAGAAATTAATTTACTCTAATTATCTTGGCACCTACTTCAGATGTTGCAGATAAACCAAAAGGAGTTACGGATATAAAAGCTGGAGAAAAGACAAGAGGTAGTCACTATAGCAGAGGCTGAAAGCATGGATTGCAACAGCAGTTTTCCGATACCTAGAAAGAGTGCCCCATAGGAAGAAAATTACATTTCTGTTCACTCCCATGTTCCTGAAAGAATTTTGATTCTGCTGATCTCTGAGCTAGGACTGTCAGATCAAACTCCTCTCCTTGGCAACATAAGAATAGCTTTAAATTCTAGGAGAAATCGGTTCCATTTTTCAAGTATATAACTTCAAATCACAGCCCAAACACTTCATCTAGCATACAATCATATTTGTTAGGCTCACTCTCAGTTTGGCTAATGTGTTGATCAGCACGACCACTGGAAAAACTGCAAACATTTTAAAGACTAACTATAGTTTTGGGTGTTGAAGCTGTCAAGCTCTCTCAACCAGGGCTTTACTGTGATGAATAATTTAGTCATTCCAGGCTAAGGCTTTGACATGTTGTGAGGCAAATGGTGATCAAGGTTATTAGTAGTGTATTCCCATCCTGTATTCAAAGAGGGAGTAAACACTTTCTATTTGGTCCAGCTATGGCAAACACAAATGTTCAGGCTATTTCAGACTATTTCAGAGTGTTGAATGTTCTCCAGATGCAATGGTAACACAACTGGTCTTGCTGTGGATGGCAAGTAGGCAGTTCTTACACGCAAGGCAATGGATTGTGGATAAAAATCTCAACAAAATCAACAGAATAAGCAATTGTAAGATTTTTTAAAATGTTTATGATGAGATGAAGTTTCACAGCTTTTGAGTAGGTGCAGCCTATCTGACCAGTTAAAAAAGTATGTTTGTAAAAGAATATTGATTGGTTCATATACAGTACAGTTATAGATTATATTACAGAATCTCAGAATGTTAGGGGTTGGAAGGAACCTCAAAAGATCTTCTAGTCCAACCTCCCTACCAAAGTGGGATCACCTAGAGTAGGTCACACAGGAACGTGTCCAGACAGGTTTTGGATGTCTCCAGAGAAGGAGACTCCACAACCTCCCTGTGCAGCCTGTGCCAGTGCTCTGTCACCCTCACAGTGAAAAAGTTTTTCCTAATGTTTTTGTGGAAGCTCCTATGCTCCAGCTTGTGTCCATTACTCCTTGTTCTGTCATTGAACATCACTGAGAAGAGCATGGCTCCATCCTCCTGACACTCCCCCTTTACATATTTATAAACATTTATGAGGTCACCCCTCAGTCTCCTCCAAGCTAAAGAGACCCAGCTCCTTCAGCCTTTCCTCATAAGGGAGATGTTCCACTCCCTTCATCATCTTTGTGGCTCTGTGCTGGACTCTCTCAAGCAGTTCCCTGTCCTTCTTGAGCTGAGGGGATGTGTATGTATATCAAACAACTGTCATTTAATTTTTTTGGCCATCTGAAAACAATATTGTTTTACTCTCCTGAATTTATAATATAGCTATGTTGTGTAAACAGAAAGCTATTCTATATCTATTAAAGTTTAAAAGTATTCAATGAGCAGAGGAGTTGCAGGAATATAATTCAATTTAAGATCAGTAATTTGTGTAAATAAATGTCTAATATAAAAGAATCGCCATAAGTGGAAATTAGGAATGTTCAATTTTTCATTATACTTATCAAAAGAATAAAAGAGTTGGTGCTCATTAAAAATTTCTAAAAATAACAAGGTTCAGTTTCTCCTGTGGGTTCATATGAATTTTTTATTTTCCATTTTAAAATTAGGATTGTGCCATATACATACTTTTTTGTGCATACATGAACTGAATTTAAATTTTCTGTTAAATTATTAACCGTGGGTTTAGTATGCTCTAAGGTGAGTAAATTAAGAAATCTTGGATTGTAGGAGATTTAGAAAGTGCCTGTATCAAGGGAACTGATGATAAAATTGCCTGGAATTACCTAGGAATAGGTATTTCAGGTTTCTTTGCACCAAAAAGAAATGTGATACCTGAATTTAACCCTAGCTTTTTTTGGACTTTTGATTAGTTCACTGACTGACTGATGAATGCTGGTAGACTACAGAAGGCAATGTTCTTCCCACAATAGACCTCCATTGAAACTAAGAGAGTTGCATGATAAACAGGACCTGCTTTGAGGTTAAGATCTATATCATTTAGGTATCTAAATATCAGGCTGTCCTTAAAGTTTGAAAATATTTTTGCTCAAATGCTAAAAGGGCAGAGAGGATAGTTACTTTTAATAAGGGTAGTCACTTGATCTTTAGCAACTGACCATGTACAGTTTATACAAACTCATTCTATGTTTGTTTTTCGACAAATCAGAGGTAAGCATGTGGTGAATGCATAGCTTCCTACCAAAGTGAAAACATGGGAAAGAAATGAGAGGCAATAAACTCCTTCTGAGAACAATAATGTCTGGCTAAGGGCTGGAGTTCAGATTTGTAAGTTTTTTCACAGAAGCACAATTACTTATCACGGATTTAAATGTAATCATTCTGCAAAAGGTAAATTCTGAAGTCTTTCAGCACTTCCATGACAAAGACTCTTTCTGCAGAATTTACCACCTAACTGCTCCAACCGATACTTTCCTCAGTGCAGTATTTGCACCATTTGAACACTGTTGTGGCAGATGTTCAGATCTTGGGCTGACAAGACCTCGTATCGACCATAGTTTTGGTCACTTTTGCCTACAGAGTGTTAAGGACATCTAGTAAAATTATTATCTGTAGTGTGCAAGCAACTTTCATGTTCAATACAGTCAGCTTATATAAACAAATATTTGTGATTATAGAGATTGTTATTTTCTATAACATGATCCTTTTTCGTTGGCTTTTGTGTAAGAAGGCATCTCAGAGAAAATACCTTCCTTATGAATTTTAGCATTAGTTCAGTCTTTTATCTATGGAGATAATTTTAATCTTGGTTAAGCTTAGGTGTGATTAGGCTTAGATGTGGCAAAGGCGTTTAGCTGATCTCTAGGCTGAATATCAGATCCCCATGGTGAGATTCTGATGGAGTTTTAGACATATAAAACTTGAAATCTGCATTTAAACTATTTACTTTAGGCTATCCTTACAATAAGTGGAGAGAAGTAAGTGCTTCTTACGGACAGTTCAGGTGTCCTGCTTTATATACTTATCTTACCATCTCTGGAGATCCCTGTTTTCTTATAACCACAGAGAGGACATAGGATGGCTGCATCAAGACTAGACATCAGAGTTATAAATGACAACGTTACAGCAGAGGTAATCATCCCCAATGGTGAAAGCAAACTTGTGTTATACTGAGTCTTGAATTCATTAGTAACTATTTCATTCTTGGGCCACAGAATGTTGTTAACTCATTTCCAGTTCCTAGGTAAGTAGAGGCATTTTTTTCTTTCTCATCATCTGCTCATAGCAATTTTTGTGCAGGAATACAAAAAGTTCTATTTAAATCATCTGCCATATCCCTCAGTATAAAATACTGCATGATATATTCAATGTGTGTATCTTTTTGCCATGAAACCTGGATAATTATATCTTCACTTTTTGAACGTGAGGTTGGTATCTGTGCTTCAGTCCATGTTAATCAAAATTAAGGAAATGTCAGTGGTCCTCAACTGTAAATATAAGGTGGGGTAGTTGCTATCCCTTTAGAGTGGATTTCTTATTCTTTTCTTGAAAGATCTTTAATTTGTGCCAAATGTTGCAGCCTCTGTTCACACAACTTGAACTTAGCATCAAAAGTAAGGAAAGTTTTTTTTTGAAGAGTAGGCATTTGAAGTCTGGATAGTCATTTTTTAAGTTTTTGTATTAAGTCAAGACTTTAGGACCTCTAGAGTGAGCCACTGGAAATATTTTTAACTGAGGATACCTCAAATGACCATGTGACTTAGCAGTGCTATTAACTAGATCAAAATTAATAATAATAATAGATTAGATTTTATTATTATTATTACTATTATT